>NW_005871057.1:14119901-14284133 GCF_000147115.1 Myotis lucifugus
CAGGGGGCAGCTCCTGTGTGAGCATCTGTCCCCTGGTGGTCAGTGTGCATCATAGTGACTGGTCGTTCTGCCGTTGGGGTCAATTTGCATATTACCTTTTTATTATATAGGGTATAAAAATCTAAGCGACAGTTACTACCAGATGACTGGACAACTGGCCAGTAGCTATGATGCACACTGACTACCAGGAGGCAGATGCTCAATGCAGGAGCTGCCCCCTGGTGGTCAGTGCGCTCCCACAGCCAACCTCCTGCGGCCGGCTAACCTCCCGTGGTCCCTCCCCCGAGCCGGCCAGCCCCCATCGGCCCTGATGGCCCCGATCACCAGCCAGGCTGAGGGACCCTACCCGTACACGAATTCATGCACTGGGCCTCAAGTATATAAATAAATTGCCATTACTGATACATCAATTTAATACATATTCTCTAACTATAATAAATAGAATGACAGCTCATTGCAACAAACATATTCAGCTTTGCCTCTATGCCAGCCACAACAATATGCAATGGCAATTCAAAGATCAAAAGACATGTACCTTCCAAGGAATGCAGCAAATATGCCTTCATCCTGATACATGTAATGGTTTATTATCTTAAGCTGATTTTAAGGAACAGTTAAAGCTGCTGATAACTATTGTCAGAATGGCAGTTTTATAGAAATTGTGCTAAAAATAAAAATCACATTTTTTTTTGTATTTTCCAACATGTACAGGAACAAAATAAAAGCTAAGTAGGTTTTACTTACTTGGGTTCCATGAGAGTAGGTGCTTTGTCCATTCTATTCAATATTGTATTATCAAAATTAACTCATTGTATAGAACATACTGCCTACCTATTAAATTCATAAATGGCAAAATAAATTAATGGCTAAATTCTGCTAGAATGTAAAACCTCTACTTCTGGAACTGGCCATCAGGTTATCTCTATATTCAAAATGAGATATTTCAAAGATACTAATTAATTGGGAAGAGTTACTCATTATCCGTTGCTACGTAAAACTGTCTTTCCATTATTTTCAACCCAAAACTCTAGGGTCTTGATTGAGAATTTACTAAAATGATCAGCAAATCCCCCCAAATATATTTTCAAGTAAAATATCCTGCTCATTGGCTTTGCTAAGGTCCACTTCTTTGTAGGAATTAACTCACCTGATGGCTGGGAAGGAATTAAGTCAGAACTAAGCTTTCACAAAACTTCTCTTAGATGAAGTACTCAATTCATTTGCAAAATTATTTCTTTATATATTCTATGCATTGAGTACTCTGTTGGGAAACAAAAATAAATAAAATGAGTACTGCACTCAAATATTCTACAATTTAGTTGGGGAGAAGGAGAAGCAAACAAACAATTATAATGCAGTATGCTAAGTGCTATGACAGAGTAAAACAGGGACCCATCACAATGCTGGAGGGGTGTGTGTCAGTCAGCCGAATTTGCCAGGGAAAATACCATGGACCGCATGGATCAAAAAACAGAAATTTATACTCTCACAGCTCTGGAGGCTGGAAAGTCCAAGATCAAGGTTCTGGCAGACTTCTGTTTCTGGTGAGGGCTCTCTTTCCAACTTGCAGAGAACTGCCTTTCCATTGTGTCTTCATATGGCCAGGAAAGCAAGCCAGTCTTGGTCTCTCTTCCTCTTCTTATAAAGATGCAGGTCTGGTCCTTCCATATTAAAGCCCCACTCTTATGACCTTTTTGGACTTTATTACCTCCTTATCAGCCCTATCTCTAAATATGGTAACATTTGGGGTTAGGGTTTCCACAAATGAATTTTTTGGACACACATTTCAGTCTAGTAAGGCATCTAAGGGAGAGAGACGCTGATAGGCATCGTGGGGAAACAGCAACCTAGGAGCAGTCCTTTATATTAGTCAGGAAAATGGTTAGGACCTTCCAGGTAGAGGGCACATATGGGAGCAAGAAATTGAATGATGACCACCGATGGCATACACAATGTAAAACGGAGAGTGAGGCCACTTTGGGGCCTGGAGATCTAAATTCAGGAGTCATCAGCATGTGATCACCAAAGCAGTGAGTACAGATAAGCACAGGTGCAGTGAATCAGCCCTGGTTTGCAGAGAGGAGAAGAATACGGCCAAGGAGATAGGAGTGACCAATGAGGTGGGGGGAGAAAACCCACTAAAGTGTGAGGCCTGTATACCAAGAGAAGCCTGTGTTTCAAGGAGGACGGAGTGATCAAGGGTGTTCAGAACTACCTATAGGCCTAGGAAGATCACTCTAGTATTGACATTAGATTCGCAAAGTAGAGGTTATTAGTAACCTCAACCGGAACAGTTTGCCTGCAGTTGTGAAGTAAAGGCCTCGCTGAAGCGGGATCAAGAAAGAAAGGGCTAAGCATGGGAGGGAGCAGATATAATAAGCCTTCAGGGAATTTTGCTGTAAAGGAAACAGCGGAAGGATATGTGATATGGCGGCAGCTCCAGGTAGAAATAAAACCCCTTCAAGTTCCCCAAAGCATCTACCTGTTTTAAACCACTTAAAAAAATTATATATATATACTAGAGACCCGGTGCACAAAAATTTGTGCACTCAGAGGGGAGGGGGGTCCCTCAGCCTGGCCTGTGCCCTCTTGCAGTCTGGGATCCCTCGGGGGATGACCCATGCTGGCTTAGGCCCGGTCCCCGGGGGATTGGGCCTAAGATGGCAATCAGACATCCCTCTGGCAGCCCGGCAGCCCTCGGGGGATGTCCACTTGCCAGCGGGGAGCAGGCCTAAGCTGCAGTCGGACATCCTTAGCGCTGCTGAGGAGGCGGGAGAGGCTCCCACCACCACCGCTGTACTGGCAGCCATCAGCCTGGCTTGTGGCTGAGCAGAGCTCCTCCTATGGGAGCGCACTGACCACCAGAGGGCAGCTCCTGCATTGAGTGTCTGCCCCCTGGTCATCAGTGTGTGTCATAGTGACCAGTCATTCCAGTCTTTCTGCTGTTAGGGTCAGTTTGCATATTACCCTTTTACTATATAGGATAGAGGCCTGGTGTACGGGTGGGGGCCGGCTGGTTTGCCCTGAAGGGTGTCCTGGATCAGGGTGGGGGTCCCGCTTGGGTGCCTGGCCAACCTGGATGAGGGGATGATGGCTGTTTGCAGCTGGTAACACCCCCTTCAGTGTGGGGGTCCCCACTGGGGTGCCTGGCCAGTCTGGGTGAGGGGCTGAGGGCCGTTTTCAGGCTGGCGGGTGACTGAAGCTCCCAACCTCTCCTTTTTTTCTTTTTTTCTTTATATTCTGGGATTTATTTACCTTCTATGGCTGTCACTGGAACTGAGAGCTGGCTTTAGCTCTGAGGCACGGCTCCAGCTCTGAGACCTCGGCTGCTGAAAGCAGGTATCTGGGTTTGTTTGGCTTCTATAATTAAAACACTGTTGCAGCTCCAGCTCTGAGGCCCGGCTGGCTGAAAGCAGGTTTCTAGGGTTTGTTTAGCTTCTATAATTGCATCATTGTTTCTTAGAGTGCAAGCTCAGAGCCCAGTAGTGGCAGGCGGGGAACCTTGGCTTCCTCCTTCACTGGAGCAAGCAAGCCTCCTGTTCGCTTCAGCTGCCTGGCTGCTGGCCGCCATCTTGGTTGGCAGTTAATTTGCATATCGCCCTGATTAGCCAATGGGAAGCGTGTCGGAGGTACGGTTAATTACCATGTTTGTCTATTATTAGATAGGATATATATATATATATATATATATATATATATATATATATATAATTGATTTTTTACAGAAAGGAAGGGAGAGGGATAGAGAATTAGAAACATCAAACCCAGGACCCTTCAGTCTGCAGGCCCATACTTTATCCACTGAACCAAACCGGCCAGGGCAGCAGCTACCTGATTTAGAATACATAGTCTGTTCTGCAAATGTTAAGTTTGTATTTATGTCTAACACCTCTTGGAATGTGTTTGACTATAATAAAAACAAAAAGGTTAACTGAAAACAACTGAACAAGCCTATATTTTTAAATAAGAGCTACATATAGTTTACTAAACAGCCTTCTAAAGCTTGATTATATATTTAGGTGATAGAAAATTATACATTTTAGGTTTTGATTTTGGCTTCCAATCCCTTCTCCAGATAAAAATCAGGAAACTTCTCAGCTATATTAATTAAGAAAAATAGCTCTGTCCTGGTTCTATTAAAATCTGCATTTTTATATTTGAAGGCTTCTGTTGAATCTTTATCTGTTTTTCTTATTTAGTCCACTAACATTATGAGTCAGAATGGTCATTTTAAAAATAATAGTTACCTCATTTTTTTCTGTTGTTTTTTTTTCTTTGTTTTGTTTCAACTGACTCTGGATGATTTTTATTACATTGAATATTTTGCAAATGTTTGACTAAATACTATACCTTCTACAAATGTATAGCTAAGATTTTTGTTTTCTATTCATATGCTCTTTGATAAATCATGAATTTCCCTAGGTATAGTTTCATTTGACCTGCATGTACTTCTTCTGGCTTTATTAATTTTTATTTTATTTCTAAGTGTAGCAGATACATCCCATGATGACTCCCATGATCTGCAATCTTCTGTGACTCTCTTCCCTTGGGTTCAGGTGGAAAGTGTGACTTGTTTCTATCCAGTAGAATATGGCAACGGTGACGTGATGTCATTCCTGTGATTATGTTGTGTTATATAGGACTCAGGTTGGAGAGAGATTCTCCTGATAGCCTGAGTAAGCCCTTGGCCAAGTTGTGAACTGCCTGTGGAGAGGTCCACATGGCAAGGAACTATGGTGGCTTCAAAGACTTGAGGGTGACCTGCAGCCACAGCCAGGGAAAACCAGCACCTTTAGCCATACAGCCACAAGGAAATAAATTCTTCTAACAACCTAACTGAACTTATGAGTGACTTCTTCCCTGGCATGGTTCCAGGCAGGTCTGTGAGACCCTGATCAGTAGACCCAGTGCAACCATTCTCAGACTCCTGACCCACAGAAACTCTGAGATAATAAGAGTGTATTGTTTTAAATCATTCAGTTTAAGGTAATTTGTTATAAACCAAAGGAATCTAATACACAAAGCTTTATGTGTTTTTCATTAACAGTATATCCCATTATATATACATCCTTGATGGTTTTCTAGATCCAACCTGAGTCTCTGTCATTAAGGTGCAGTTTTAACCAATTTAAATTTATAGTTATAGCAAATTATTTCTACTATCATATTTTATATTATTCATTTATGGTACTTTGTTTTTATTTCTTTTGTTTCCTTATTTCTGACTTCTAAAAAATATATATTTTTATTGATTTCAGAAAGGAAGAGAGAGGAAGAGAGAGAGAGAAACATCAATGATGAGAGGGAATCATTGATTGGCTGCCTCCTGCACGCCCCCACTGGGGACTGAGCCTGTGAGCCTGCAACCTGGGCATGTGCCCTTGATGGGAATCAAACCTGGACCCTTGAGTCCACAGGCCATCGCTCTATACACTCAGCTAAACAAGCTAGGGTTCCTTATTTCTGATTTTTGACTGGAAAGCTTCAGGATCCTCTGCTTGTTTTAAAATTACACATTCTATTTGTTGTTATTTTAGTGGTTGCTCTTAATATCTGTACTTATAATTCTTTAACCATATTTTCTCAAACCTACTAATATTTTTCCTAATAACACAAGTATGTTCTCATATCAATTTGGTCCATCCCCTACTATTATATTGATATTATCTAGCATATAATTAGCAATAATTGTACCACCTCAACTTCTCATGATTCTATAGTATCTCCTGGACTATTTTCTTATAAAGAACTTCCCTTGAAAGTATTTTGATTTGTGTCTTTGGCAAAGCCTATGAGGTCTAATGTGACTTAGAATATTTTTGTTGTGCCTTTGGTTTAAAGTGACAATTTTATCGGTTATAAATTTGGTTCGTGGTTTCTTTTTCTTCAAAACTTAAAAATTGTTGTTCCATGACTGTCTAGGTTTTATTGCTTCTATTAAGTATGATCAAATCTAATTCTTATTCTTGGATGGATAATCTTTTTTTTCCCCTGAAAGCTGTTAGGTTGTCTTTTGGACTTTGATATTCTTAAATGTCACTGTCATGCATACTGGTATAGATATAAGTTTTGTTTCTTGTCCTTATTGCTTAAGCACTCCAGGCACTCTTTCAATCTAATGTCTTTAATATTACTAATTTTTAATTTATCTTGAGTATTTCTCCAAATATTTCCTTCTCTTCATTTCATTTTTCTCTTCTTAAATTGCTATTATTCTAATGTTGGTACTTCCTGCTCTTATGTTCCATAGCTCTTAGTTTTCATTTATCTTTTTCTGTTGCCCTTTGATCTTCCAACTCATCATTTCCTTCTCAAGTTAGGTCCACCTTCTTTTTAAAATTTCATTTATCAGTTTCTCTATTTCAACTATTATTGTGTTCATACCTAACATCTGCACATGCTTCTTTAATGATTTTTTTACTTGCTTAATGTTGCTAATATCATCCCTTATATTCTTTACTATATTTGTTATGACTATTTTTAATTCTTGGTCCACCTGTTTCAATAACTCTTCTTCAAAAGGTATGCTAATTCTACTTTAGATAGTATAAAAATATGTTGTTCACTCTTTACCTTTATTTTACAGTGATATTATTCCTCAAGACTCAAATTATTTTGTCTCATGACTGACTACACATTTACCTTTTTTTCTTTTTTTAACTTGTGTAGGAAAGGGGCCTAAGGAAGGTTTTCATCTGTGACAATAACGGTACATTTAAAAGAAATGAGGGAGAATGAAGCCCAATACAGAGAGCTCCTAGCACCACAGGCCCACTCTTCCAGGGAAATCCTCTGGCCACAACTTAATTTTTAAACACTTTAGGAAAAGCAGCATAGGGAGATGAATCACCCTGGTTGTATTCCATCAGCCTGGGAGATATGGAAGGGAGAGATTGGAGGGGGGAGTGCTCAGGAATGTCATTTGTTCTGCAATTGTTTTTATCAACTCCTTGTCCTAGAAAGGATTTGCATTACCTGCACACCACCCCATGGACACCAGAAGAATGGTCTATGGGGGTCCAAAGTTATGGGTAATCAATGTCTGTGCCAGGCAGCAAGAAGCAAGAGCAGATCCTCCAACCCAAGGCAGGTCTGCAGCCAGCAGCAGTCTTCTCCTCCTCCCCTCCCACCACTGCCCCTCCCTCTACATCTTCAGAAAGCACCATCTCAAACAACTTCCTGAGCTGGCTTTTAGGGTCAGCCAGCAGCTCATGCTAGCTCACCATTTTCATTGAATTCTTTTTCTCTATGCCATCTTAGCACTACCCCTACTTCATCTGAGCTTCAGCAGAGAGATGACTTTTTTTCTACATGAGATAAAAATAAATCTTCTAGATCCAATAAAACTGAAAAGTATTACCAATCCCATCAAGCTCATGCCCTCAAATATTTTGGGTATCAAACATCAAGTTCTTTTTGTAGTTGTAGCTACCTGGGAGGTTATTGTTTAATCTATTAATTTATTTGTGTGATTATTTAACACAACTTAACATTCATATCCACTCCCAATAATCTATCTGAGAACCAGAAAGTTCTAGAAAATGAAGACTCAGCTCATTCATTGTTAGTTAAAAAAAAATCATCAAAGCCAGTATCTAGGCTATGGAAACAAAAGTGACTGTGATTAAGTACTTGTCTTCAAGGGGATCTTCACTAAAAACAATTATAAGTGGTATAAATAAGGTCTTAAATAGTTACAATTAAATAGATTTATGGAGTTTGTACAAGTTTCTAATGGAGCATAGAGAAGGGAACTCCAAATTCACCAGGGAAGGCTACAAAGATTTCCCAGAGAAAAGTCATCTGATGAGGCGGGACACTATCAAGGTCACAGTGTGGTGGAATCTCAGCAAACTTCCTGTTAAAAGGTCCACCCTCAACTATTCCAAAATCTTCACACAAGAAGATTGCAGAGAAACAAAATCAAAATAATCTGACCTAGCACTGCGTGAACCCACAGCTGTTTGCTATATACCACTTCTGGTCTCTCAGAAGTGCGTTTTGGTATGCCAGCACCTACCTGTCCAGGTGTGGGCTAGCATGCACACCAAGGGGTGTACCTGTGGCTTTTGAAACCCTGTCATTTGGTTATACATACATATTCCAGATGGGGGTCTGAAAACCATAGAAGTTTATCACATGTTTTGTTACTATTTCGTGTTTAGTATTTTCTCTACCGAGGACCACAGAATAAATCAGGTCTGTGAGCAGAATTAAAGTGACATCTCTTGAACCTGAGCATGCACCTACACGAGCCTCATAATGATGCACTAAGCTATACTTCAACTCTCTTATCTCTTACTCTGACTGTATAAAAAGAGATTGCAAATAAAAAGAATCAATTATAATTAACAAAAATGTGTTTGGTGTTACTGTTTCCTAGGTATTGAGCTGGGTGCTAGAAATACAGAAGTAACCAATACAAGGAATCCCTACTTTATGAAATTTAGAGTCTTCTGAGGCAGACAGACATTGATCAAGTAAACATAAATGCGACGGATGCTTTAAAAGGAAAGTGCAGCGTGCTGTGGAAGCACAGAAGGGGTGCTTGAGGAAGTGGCTTCCTCAGAAGAACCACTGTGGGAAATTGAGATTTCACATTAACATCCGTAGGGCTGGAATTGCAGGCTTCAGTTTTCGAGGTTGTACTGTGAATGGCTGTGCTTCTTACACCAGAACACCCACGGGGAATCTAGAAGCCACAGGATAAACACAATGCATATTTCTGAGGCTTGAGTTTCACTTGAAGATTTTGGAAAACAAACATATTTTATATTAAAACAAATATAGATATATTACGGAGCAGACTGTATGCATGTTAAAGATAAAAGATGGAACTTCAAAGAAATTTCACACTTGCTGTGATTCCCTTTGAACTATACCCCCAGACTCCCTAGGGGTATATATTCATTCTCCTCTGCCTTTTGGGGTACTTTATTTTTTTTTTAAAAAAAATAATGTTTATCAAGCAGTAGAAAGAGCATGAAGTCAAACATATTTAGATTTGGGGCCTGGCGCCACTAAGAATAGCTGGGTAGCCTTCACCATGCTAGGAAATCTCTGTGACGCAGTACTTTTGCATATAATATTGAGATAATGCCCACAGCTCAACATTGTTATACAGATTTAGTCAGATAGCAAATGAAGTTTTCAGGGCAGCGTTTGCTACAAAATAAGCATTCAATAAATATTAGTTACCTCTTCCCAATATCTGTGAAACAAATAGCTTTCTAATATTCCTATTTCTTAAACTCAGCACAGCTAGAACCACAGAAGGAGCAACCAAAGAAAGCAGGTTTTAGAAAACCCCGTGTTATGTTCCCATCTGTTTATCCATTAGCATAATAGCTACCGTAATAACAGCTAACAAATGTATGTGTGGTGAATCTGAAAGGCTTGTAAACTGTAATTTAAAGAAACAAAACAAACAAACCTATTCATTTTCCATATGTTGATATATTTTTACTCAGTGTCACTATTTTTAACCATTTCACAGTGATTATGACAGAGAAAAACAAAAAACAAAAACAGGACAGCAAGACTGCTCTGGTGAATAGAGCATTAGATTAAAGAATATAAGAGCTCTCAGTAAACACTGAATCAGTGTATAATTGTAGAGCGTAATTATGGTTATGATTATAAAGGGCTCGGTGATTCACAAGAGTAGGTACTCCCATATCAAGGCAGCTGGCATAAGTACTTTTTCTTAAATTCAATTTTGACTGAATTTTGCTTTCATCTTCAGTGTCCTAAGCTCCAGGACATTGGACTGAGACAAAGTGAATAACTTACTAAAATTAGCTATGGGTAAGAGATAAAAATGATTATATCTTGTTATTTTTCAAATGAGAAGATACAAGATTTTTAAAAAATTCTCAAATGTTTTATATCTAAAATGGAATAGAATGTCTTTATAGTGCAACAGCCTAATTAGTTTCTACTTGTTTCACTTAATATAACCAAGAGAAGAGAAAACACATCAGGGCTGTGTTTATTCTCAAATCTTGATTTATTAATTAAAGTGCTATGACATGTACCTGAGTTGCTGAGTAAAGGACTGCTTATTATGCCCGGCCGATGTGGCTCAGTGGTTGAGCATCAACCTATGAATCAGGAGGTTAAGGTTCGATTCCCAGTCAGGGCACATGCCTGGGTTGTGGGCTCAATCCCCAGTGGGAGGTGTGCAGGAGGTAGCCAATCAATGATTCTCTCTCATCATTGATGTTTCTCTCTCTCTCTCTCCCTTTCCATTCACCTCTCTGAAATCAATATATATATATATATATATTTATTTTTTAAAGGATTGTTTATTATGATCTATAGTGAAGCAAACAGGAGAAGGTTCATTAGGAACATGGTAGGTCTGAGCCATGCTGCCAATACTAGTTCAGCTCACGGGTTATTATTCACACAGAGAATATCGCCTGCATTAGGGAAAGTTCAGGGAAGTGATCCCCAGTGCAGATGAACAGACTGACTGACAGGGCTTAAATGAAACAAAGGGAAGCTTCCGTTACACACAGTCCTCACAACTGGAGTCATAGAATTATGGTCTTTCCAGTGTGAAAAGAAGTCTAGTTGCCTTAAGGAAAGACAATAAATAACTGTCTTTGAACCTTTATAAATGGATGGATGTCTGGTGTTCCCTTAAGGTTTTTGATAGTGGCTACTCCACATTATTGCTTACATGCAGGAGTGAGGCGCTCTAAGGGCTAGGCATGGGGCAGAAATCACTGCGTACTTTCCTCATGGTCAGTCATAACTAATACATTAACCTCTGACCCTGACTTAGCCACTATAAACAGAAGTAACTGCCAGTAGTTCTTACCCTCATATGGCCAGCCCTCTCTGATGGGGCTTTTCTCTGGCTCGGCCCCGTGGAAGGTGAGATCTCACTGCATGTCCCAGGAACTTTTGGATTTGTAGTAGATTAAATACAGCAGAGAGACCTGTCTCCTCCCTCTGAGTGGAAAGCTTCCCACTGAGGCCACAGGGCCATAGAGAAAGGCAGAAAATGTGAAGAAAGAAATGCTATATGCCTCAAGCTTCCACAGCTGCTTATCAATTATTTTTATGAATATGTAAATAATCAAATTCTTTTACAGGATTTTGGGGGTTTCTATAAGCTTTTGAATTCATTTGCCAATGTCAAGAATCTAAACTGAAGACTAGAAGTTACACAGTAGGTGCTTAATATATATCTTTAGTAATGGTAACATTCTTGGGTAGTGCACCCTTCTTTTTTGAATAAAAATAGCTAAGAGAACTTTAGGCATTTCTGAAAGAAAAATTCATCTTCATGGATAAGTAAGCACATTCAAATTCTGAAGCCTAAATACTAAATTGACATATTTCAGGAAGATCTATAATAATAAAAGCATGATATGCTAATTAGACCGGACATCCTTCTGGACATCCTGCCTTTCGGACAAAGCCTCAGCCGGCAGGGGCTGAGGCAGAGGCAGCAGAGGTCACCCTGGCCACCATGGCAGCCAAGGCCCTTGCATGAATTTTGTGCATCGGGCCTCTAGTTTAGTATAAAAATCAGTTAGGGTTCTCTGGTTGTAAACAATAGGAACTGGGTCTAGGTACCTTCAGCTAAAAAGAACAACAGAGACCTAACACAATGAAAGATCTAACAAAACAAACCCGAGAAATAACAAGAGACAGGCTGCTTGTTGAGACAGAAGGCATTGGATATATCATCTCATTAACAGAATTTGCCCAGTGGAAATCAGGGTGCTATTAGGAAGCAAAAATGCATAATAGGTTAGTCATACATATTTTATTTATGGTTAGGGATTACAATATTCATGACAGATTGTGTTACAGGCTTATTTGCACCCACAATGCTAACACAAAATTGGTGCTGAATAAACAGTTATTGATATTAATAGGGATTGATATTTCTTTAGCATTAACCTTTACATGCCGTTTTTCAGCAGAATTGGGATCTTTGTGCCTGTGGTATCCCATATCACCCTTTCTTTTGTGAAGTCCCTACTTTCTCTACCAGAGTAGTTGCTTTCTTACAGCTATAGGGATAGATCAGTTAAAACACAAGATTTTGAACACAGATATTCATTAGAATATTCAATTAAATGAGTTCCTGTCTATGATTTTAACCTGCAAACATGTGTAAATCAAAAAGCTGTAGCAGCATCCTTCCTCTACCAAACGTAGCTCTCTGTTCTTGTAGAAATTATCCTTTCATGGATGCCTGTAGTCTCCAGGCTCCAAAGTTCTCCCAAAGTGATTGGCATGTGCGCTTACATTTTTGATTACACGTGCTGTGTGTCCCAGATGAAGGCTGCTTCTTTTCACTTACATTTCCCCCTCATTTATTTTCTCATTCAGAGAAAGGCTCTGGAGAATGGCACAACTGAGATTATGTCCAGTTAATTTACAGTTCTTGGGTTGTTCTTTTTCTGCGTTGGCAGTAATAAATCTTCAAGTCTTTGTCCTCATATAGTTTGATCTTTAAGACATGTGGAAAATTGACTTCTGAGATGGGTTGGGCTGTATCAAATGATACAGTTTAATTTGAACATCAATCCAATTGTTCACTCACTGTGGAGAAACTTGAGAGGAACCATCATTGATTGCAATGAACCTAGAAATTGTGTCAAGATTCCTGTGTTTAATCAGATATGCTTTTATAAGGTAATTTTACAGCCCTGAAACTCCAGTGATGATGCCACTCATCTTACAAGGTGGTTGTGCAAATTATCTGATATGATCCATTTACTCATCCATTCCTTCATTTAACAAATGTTTGAGTTCCTACGATATAGCAATCCCCAGATAGGCACTGGGAAGCCAGAAATAAATAAAAGAGACAGACTTTGCCTCATGAAGTTTACATTTCATTTGGAAAAGAAAGTTATTAAGCATATAAATGCATAGATATATAGGATAACTTAAGGTAATGATAGGTGATTTAAAGAAAATAAAGTAATGGAAAGGAGGTGATGATGGCTAGTTTGACTGATTAAAGAAGACCTTTCTGAGTAGATTTGAATAGACATGGATGATGAACAGAAGCTGACAAGGCCAAAGGCTCTGGGAACACATTCTGGGCAGAAAGAGCAGTTAGTTAAAGTTTTAGGAGGAAGAACTTGGTGCGTTGGAAGATTATCTTCCTGAAGAAGGACAATAAGCAAAGATCACACATGGGAGAAAAACAAGAAATGTAGATTTTATTTTCATTGAACTAGAAAGCCATTGAAAGCTTTCAAACAAGGAAATAATATTTAATATTAAGATATTTTCTGCTGTTTTAGAATTGGTTGTAGCAGGGAAGAGTAGAAACTGAAACAAATTTGCCAATGTATAAACTGCCCATGATTTGAATAAATGATCATGAAAATAGTGAGAAGTAGTGAAATGTGGTATATATTTTGGAAATGGAGTGGACAGGATTTTCTGATATACTGAATATTGCAAAATTGTGTTGAAGATAGGAATTCTGAATGAGGTATCAATTTTTGAACCGGAAAACTATTTTGATGAATAATGATGCATAAAACTGGGGAAGAAGTGGTTTGGGAAGGTGGTGGGAGTGTTGGGTAATAGACAAATAAAGTAAAAAATTAAGCTTTGAGGTCATATTGAGAAACTTTTTAACCATCCACATAGAAATACCTATATGAATGTAGAGCTCAGGGTAAGAAATGAGAGCTGGAGGTATAGTAAAGAGTCATTCCTCCATCTACAAAGCAGGCACAAATTCAGCCAGCCAGCCAGCCAACTATCCATCTGTAATATTCCTTACTACCTATCTATATAATTATTTGTTATTACAGATATTTACTAAATGTGAGTGGGATTTGAATCACAAAATTTTATGACATACAGATTCTGCTATGCTTTTTACATGTAATCCTCTGTTTTATGAAATTTGGAGCCAACAATGTAAAATACAATTTTATATTCATTAATATTTAATTTGGTGAGGACATCATCACCTATTACACAAGCTTTTCCCCCTATCCAAATAACTCTAGCTAATCTTAAATTTTTCTTAACATTTCAAAAAAATTTATATATCAAGTGTTGGTGGGTATTAACATTAGCTTAATTTTTTTCTGTCAGTCTTTCATTAATGTATTTTTAGAATTAATATTAAAAATAAACTGACACTGGGAAGTAGGGGAGGCTGGGGAAGATCAAAGGGGGAAAAAGGAGACAAATGTACTACTCATTGTAATATTTTAAGCAATAAAAAATATATAAAAAAATAAACAAAAAACAAAAAACAAAAATGCCAAAAAAATAAAATAAAAAATAAATAAACTTGAAAACCTGCTTAGGAAAGAGGAGAAAAAAAATTCAAAATAGTTGTGGCTTACAAAGGGAAAAGACTATGCTTGAAAATACCTGAAGAAAATTTGCCATCAGGTTCACATTCTATCTATCTATCTATCTATCTATCTATCTATCTATCTATCTATCATCTATCTACCTACCTATCTATCATCTATCAATCTATTTATCTAGATTGAGAAAAGTGATGGCACTATATAATAAACACTTTGCAATTTGCTTTGAAACACCTGTTATTTCTGAGACAGAGAATGAGGCTGTAAAGGAACAAGTGTGAAATAATTGAGAAGTAAGCAGAAGCCTATAACTACAAAAGGAATAATAGGGTTCCATACTGATGAACTGGAAAGATTTTTGTCAAGAAAACATGCAGTAGGTGGTGGAATTTATTCATCTACCAAATTTCAGGCTTCTTGGATTCAGAGAATATTATAATTGCTAATCATTTGAACCATAAAATAACATTTTAATAAGGATTATATGATTTCACTGGAAGGGAAAATGTTCTAAATCCTTCCGCTCGAAACTGATCGCCTGTGTTTAAAACTGTCTGACATTCTAAAGTCTGAATGTAGACTTAACACTAGGCAAGGGAATTTTGGTCAGAAATTTTGTTTTTCAGAATTGTATTGTTTGATGTTAGAAATCTAGATTTTTGCTGTAGTTCCCCTTCTTCAGGCTAGGGCAGGAAAATCTAAATCATTGGAAGTAATGGAATCAGAAATAATCTTTCACACTTTGTCCAGCCTGAGTCCCATGGGCAAAGATTGTTCGTGTGCTCCCTGCACAGCGTTCCCAGGCTGCCTATCAGACTGTGAAAAGCTTTTCCGGAAGAAAGACCATGAGTGAAGAGCAATGCAGGATGAGAATGCATAGGACAAGCCACATCAAGGGCAAACATGTAGACCAACGTACAGCTGCAGAAACGAACGAAGAAAGCGTGGTTGGAAGGAGCCAGAGTCCTTAGTAAGGCATCAGATGTGAAAAACAAGGGGATGCTCCGAGGCAGTAAATGGCAAAGATTGAGAGCTCAGGCCCTGGAACCAGATTGCTGTCCCCCAACATCCCCACCCTTTGGCTCTGCTTTGAGGTGTGACCTTAGGCAAGTGGCTTCACATTTGTGTCTTTTTTCTCTATCAATATAATGTAGATAATAATAGCACCTCCTACCTCATAAGCTACTATAGAGTATGTTTAATAGATGTAGAATAGTACCAGGCAAGTAATAAGCCCATAAGAAGTATTTAACTTTCATTTTCAAATCTTGGGCAAGCTTAAGAATGAGTTTTAAAAATTTATGGACAAAGTTCGGAGTTATAATCCCAATTCGTCTGTATCCTTACCCAAGGACACTCTTAATAGAAAAACACAGAGACACACACACACAGTCAATCTAATCACAGGGCTGGCTGAGGTAGATGAGGAACACACTTAAGGAGTTGCCTGGTGTGTTTTAACCTAAAAAATAATAACAGGGATTAAAGAACTTTATGAGGGCTCCAGAGAAAAAAAGAAAAAGTAGAAAATTCTTCAGGGGATGTTGTTGATATTTTATGAGAATTTGATAAGGCCGAGCATTAGAGAATGAGTGTCAAATTTGTGTGGTGTAATAAAGGCTTCGGGAGGAAGTAAGAAGCTTGGATCTGCACACAGGAGGTGCTCTCAGTGGTTTAGTAATTACCCACATGAAAGGACAATTGCCATTTCCATAATCACAACTCATATCGAGGGGTCACTTATGGTTGATAATGATATTGACGCCATCCCATCTTCTGTAGCACAAGAAGCTTTTAATATGAAGCAGCTTCCAGCAGTCTCCTGTTCATTTCACCATTGTTTCAATGGGATAGTGTTGCCTTGTGTGTAAAACATTTTAAATACTAGAGCCTATGAAAAGCTTTATGGTCTGAATACAACATCAAACTATGAATGCGAGTAATGAAGAAACTGTGGTGAAAACAAGTCCCAAAGGACTTATGATAGTGATCTTTTTTATTTTCATACTAGAGGCCCATTGCACGAAGAGATTCGTGCAATAGGCCTTCCCTTCCCCTGGCTGCCGTCACCAGTTTTCCTCTGGCACCCGGGACCCAGGCCTTTGCTCTGGCCCAGAGCCTTCCGTCTTCACTGCTCCGGCCCGGAGCCTTCTGTCTTCGCTCAGCCGCTTCGCGCCTACGTATACAAATTAACTGCCATCTTTGTTGGGTTAATTTGCATACTCTCCTGATTGGCTGGTGAGTGTAGCAGAGGGACGGTCAATTTACATGTTTGTCTATTATTAGGTAAGATTGTTGCAGGTGTTCACATGTAAAATGATGATGTCTAATCATACCAGCATCTTCTTTTGACAAATTCAAGATTTATGAATGGGATTCTTTTATACTGGAATTTGCCCTAGATAATTTCCACTAAAATTAAATTATAAGATCATTACTCTTATAAATTATTGTATTGATAGTCTATGCCCTATGCCTCTTTATAGAAATATTTAGGTAATAACAAAGAAATGTTCCCAAATAATTTACTGCACCGGGGTTTCCCAAGTCCACCCAGGGTTTGATGAATCCCTATCAGGATTCATAGGACTCAGTCTATAGTCATACTCATGAATTCATGCCGAAGATTTATTACAGTGAAAGGATACAAAGCCAAATTAGCAAAGGGAAAAGGCCCAGGGGGCAAAGTTCAGAGGAAACCAGACACAAGTTACCAAGAGCTGTCTTCCAATGGAGCCACACAGTTGTAACAACATGTGTAAAATGTTACCTTGATGAGGAAAATAAGACTTTTTTGGGGGGGGAGACCAGCAGCCTGACTCTGTACCTAGTTAATTAGTATCCCTAATGCACATTCCTGTTAGCCTATATTCTAGTCACTGCCCCTTCCTTAATTATCTGGTTTTGCAAGATCTGTTTACCTAAATGCTCACATTTTACAGAGGCCATAAACCATGACCAATACACAACCCCCAGAGCGGGTTATCAGCACTGGTGCCAGGCCAGTCCTTTAGGTGTGGTCTCATGGCCCCCATCCCAACACACAGGGCTTTTTGCAAAGCCTGCAAAAGGTCCGGAAGTCTGATCCTTATTTGGGGGACAGAGAAACCAAAGGATAGAAAGAGAAAGTTTCCTCCATATTGGCTTGCTCAGGATTTGGAAACAGGCTCCCCTGAGTCACGGTACTAGTACATCTGGAAATAAATGTGTTTTGCCTGTATCTCTGAGTACTCCTATACAGTGGGGCCTTGACTTACGAGTGTCCCGACTAACGAGTTTTTCGAGATATGAGTCGTCTCTGGGCCGATTTTTTGCTTTGAGTTGCGAGCTAAAATTCAGGTTACGAGCCAGCTTCAAATACCCCACCACTAGTTGGCGCAGCGAACGTCACAGTGAACGCCACAACATCAGCCCAGCATCACGTGTCTCACTTGTTCACAATTGATTTGACATACAAGTAATTTGAGTTACGAGCTCTGTCACGGAACGAATTAAACTCGTAAGTCAAGGCCCCACTGTATGTGTATTTTCTGGTTGCCTGTTACATTCTGTAACAATCTACCAGGGAACCTTGTTAGACACTCAGTGCCTGGGATTTTATTGAGGGTCTGGTCACATGGGAACCCTCTGTGTAACATGCACAAAAAGCAGGTGTTCAACATAAACCATATTGTTTACAGGAACAGCTTAGACACAGTGGGCCACTCTTTGCATTTAGGGAAAGTTTTATATCAGTGTAGGGGGCTATTTGCCAGTCAAGTAGATAGACACCAGCCAAGGGACAACCTTGGAAGCAAACTTTTCTCAGGATAGCAATCTCAGCATCTTCTGTATCAAGATTGACTTTCAGACTAGGTTTTAAGACTGAGAAGAAGGGAGCTTAGTTTTCCTGAACTTGACTGACTTAATGAAACTGTCAGAAAATGATAGCACCGGTTTCACAAGATAGGTCACTGACAGCTGACAGGTGTATGAGCCCTGCTGGCCCATGTTATCACTGCCACCTAATCATTGCTGTCCCAGTTTTTTGCTCTAAAGAACCATCATCCTCCTGGTCCATTTTAAAGAAAAAAAAATCTGATGTAGCACTTAGAAAGATAAGAACCCCATCTACCAAAAGTACGTCTATCTAATTCTACTAGAGGGCATCTTAACAAATGACAAAATGATGATGCAAATTTCAATGTTAGAGATTTAAGAATCAAGAAAGCTTTCCATATATTGATGACTAAAAACACCCAAATCATTATCAAATCTGCATTTTCTCATCTGCATTCACTTCATTCCTTGATGCCTCTTGCTTTCTGGGATCCAGACTTAGAGGCCTCATACAACCTTAGGGTCTGCCACCAGCTGCTCTTGCTACTGCCTTCCTTCTTTACTTAGTTAATTTCTATTCAGGTTTCTGATCTTGAGTTAAAATGTCACCGCCTTGGGGGATCCTTTGGAAGTAATCACACCTTTGGAATTTCCTGAGTGATAGGAGTGTATTATTCAGGATAGGTTCCTTAGATCACATCTCATAGTTTATGCTAATGAAGTGACTTAAGATGGGGCCCCCTGGCTGTGTGATATCAGCCTGACCTCTGAGGAAACCGAGGGCTAGAGATTAAGTCTAATTACATGGGCAGTCAATCAATTACGCCTCTGTAATAAAGCTTCCATAAAAACTCTGAACACCAAAGCTTAGATGAGCTTACTGCTTTGGCAATACTTTTTGGGTACAGTCACATATTAAGGCTGGGAGAGTGGGTCCTATAAACTATGGAAGCTTAATGTTTGGCACCCTCCTAGCACTCTGCATTATGCATATCTTCCTTTGGCTGGTTCTAATTTATATCTTCCCCTGCAATAAACTGTAACCAGGAGTACAATAGCTTTCAGCGAGTTTGATGAGTCCTTCTAATGAATTATCCAAATCAAGAGTGAATTTTAAGAGTCTTGCCAAACTTGCAGTTGCTGTTAGAAGTGAGGACTATGTTACTGGACCAAAGGGTTCATTTGTGTGAGTGCATAAATGCACAAAAAGATAGGAACAGGAGTTTGTAACAATGAAGGTAAGGGTTTGTTTTTAGGAAGTGCCCCACCCCCAGAGACAGGTTAGCTAATGCTCAGAGTTCTGCCTCCAGATGGGTCCAGGGGATGGGTTACATAGAGCAAAAATTACTAATCATGGTGACTAAGGGAGTTAGGGTCATGGTCAGGGTCGTGGTCTCTACTGATTGGTGAGCACTAAGGTGGGGGGTCCTTCATCAGTGCATCTGGTCCTGAGGTCAGTCATGGTGCCACTTGTTTGGTTTCACTGCCTTTCTGGGCCTGGAGCTGAAACACAATGGAGGCCTCAATGTTGTCTCTAGTTTGAGGGAAACTCTGTTTGTGGGGTCGGAGGACGGAAGGCTTTGTTCCTAAGATTATTTAATGCTGATGCTCATTGTCCTGAGGGCTTACTGATTAAGGGAGTGGTTCTTCAAGGGAGAAGGAGGCAGGTGAGTCAGAGAGCTAGATGAGGTGAGTTTGAATGAAAAGTGGGGAAAAAAAGAAAAGTCGTATTAAATAAATGAAGTTATAACTGTGTTCAGACTTTGCAAGTTCCCAATGCCAGCAATATCTAATAGAAAAGCAAAAATAGAAAAACACCAACCTACATACACAGTGTAAGTATGAAAAATATGTAGTAGTGTTAGGGTTGCCAAAGTGAGGAGGAAACTGGTCTTACAGAACTTGTTATCTAAATGCAGAGGCCATGGAACTGTGAACAATGCATTGCCCTGGTGGGGGGGGAGGGTTGTTATGCTGGTGCCAGGACGGACCATCGGATGTGGCCTGACACCTGCGGGCCTTTCTGCAGGGCCACGAAGGGGACAGTGGGCATATCTGCAAGACAAAGACCCCAGCGGGATATATATAGACAGGCTCTCTGCATGTTTCTTCATTCTGATTTGGAAATTATTCCCAGAGTTCACTAGTGTTAATAAATGGGGTCCCTCCCTTTCTCTAGGAAGCATGCTTGGTATTTCTTTGGTCTTCTGTAACAAAAGGAGGAACACAGGAGGCCAAAAGTGGTAAAGAATTATACACATATTAGGTTAACTGGATACCAGATGGGCTGAGCCCCAAAATGGCACTAGCACCTGGGGATGGGGAGTCA
The DNA here is from genome assembly GCF_000147115.1 of Myotis lucifugus. Classification (NCBI taxonomy): domain Eukaryota; kingdom Metazoa; phylum Chordata; class Mammalia; order Chiroptera; family Vespertilionidae; genus Myotis; species Myotis lucifugus. The sequence continues at coordinate 14,140,371 of NW_005871057.1, forward strand.
GAGATTTTAAAGGACTCTAGGCAGGCTTTTTCTGGGTGGAGCATTCTCTGGGCCAGTCGAGATCCTAAGAAGGTCTGGAGGGGAAGGATAATGGTCTTAGCAAGTGGAATGTGGTCCGTGAGGTCCGAAAGGTTGGTGACTGCTAAGCAAAAGGGAATGTCCGCTGTGAAGTGCTCTAAAGGTCAGTTCCCAGCAGAGGTGATGTTGATTCAATTATTTGATCAGACCTAACATTAGGAGTCACACAATGAAAAAAATTCCTTGATAAGGCAAATTAGTAAGTTTAATAGCTACACGATGCCCCACAATATAATCCATGCCATGCAGCTTTTTCTGATGTATACTTTAAATTGCCGCCTATTAATTTCTCATTTTGTCTCAGCATTTCTTAAAAATAATCCATTAATTTAATATTTCTTTAAACATAATCCATTGTTACTGGAGGCTGAGAAGCAAAGATTTCTTTTCTGGAAGCTTGAAAAATAAATCCATATCCAATATTTTTGTTATACTCATTATTATTGTCTATCTCTTAGTACATATTTCTGCCTTGTCTATATAGTAGTTTCTTATTTCAAGGCTTGACACATGTTTTCTTTTTTACTATAATAATTGTATTTTATACTCTTTTACAGGTTAACATCTACTCATCTTTAAGATTTGTTATACTAAATTTAAATCATTATATGTTTATTTATTACAATTTATAGCTATATTTATATAAATGTATGTGTATGCACACATATGTATGTGTATATGTGCATGTATATGTACATGTATATATGTATGTATGTATGTGTGTTTAATACAATTGACTGTAAACTTTATTCTATTTTTATTCTCTTTAATACCATAATGTGTCTTATATGATACATGGTTTATGAGAGATACTATTTTATAGCAAAAAAGAAAAATATGCCTTTTAACTGTGCAAATTGGTTTTAGGGATCTAAGCTATTTTGCTGACAGGAAATTAGAAAAAATGAGTTGGGAAACTTAGTAACTGTTTATCTCCAGAGGTGAAGAGATGGGAGGAGCACTCAGGGAATGTCTGCAGAAGATTTGGGGCTGTATACTTATTTTTGGAGTAAGACTGGAAATCCAGCAGTAGGAAAGATTTGAGACAGAGGGAGTGTGCTAAGAAGCTTATGGGGAATAGGTTCATGATAAAACAGCAAAGAATTCAATGGGAGGCAGTTGCTGGTGGAAACAGCCAGTCCATTTGGATCTAGACCAGTGATGGCGAACCTATGACACGCGTGTCAGAGGTGACTCGCGAACTCCTATTTTTGGTTGATTTTTCTTTGTTAAAAGGCATTTAAATATCCTATCTAATAAAAGACAAAAAGGGTAATTGATGGTACCTTCGCTACACTTCCCATTGGCTAATTTGCATACTGCAGGCAGGGCTGGCCAGCACCAGACACCATCCGGGCCCCGTGTGTGGCCCTGGGTGGCCGGGCTTAGGCGGCACAATTGTGCCACCTAAGCCCTGCTGCCAGCTGGGACCTAATGGCGATCCCAGAGCAGGCAAGTGCGGAGGGTGGGCGGCCCCCAGGTGGGCCTGCTCCTGGGATCGCCATGGCATTCCCAGAGCAGGCAAGTTCCCCTCAGGCGGCACCCAGCAGGGCCTGCCCCCGGTCTCTGCAGTGATCCGGTGATCCATGAGCAGGAAAGCGCAGCCTGCAGGCAGCACCCCACCCTGGCCACAGTTCAAGGGAGAGAAAAACATGCAGTGGAGGCCAAGAGCCTGAGAGGTCAACACAGAGGGGCACCTGCTCCAAGCCTCCACAGTGTGGCTGGGGGCAGGCCCCCAGCAGACACATACACACACACACATACACACACACACACACACACACACACACACACAGGACGCCTGCTCCAAACCTCTGCTGCCAGATTGTGGCCATCAGTAGGACATCCACTGAGGGCTCCCGGACTGTGAGAGGGGCAGGCTGGGCTGAGGGAACCCCACCCCCTCAGTGCACGAATTTCCTGCACCGGGCCTCTAGTATAAAATAAATATCAAAAATATAAATCTTTGTTTTACTATGGTTGCAAATATCAAAAAATTTCTATATGTGACCCGGCACCAGAGTTAAGTTAGGTTTTTCAAAATGTTGACACGCCGAGCTCAAAAGGTTCGCCATCACTGATCTAGACTGTGGTGAATAGATTAGACATTTCTCTTTCCCAAGGTCTAGATTGAGGGGAAGAGCCTGTCTTGATCACAAATTCAGCTAAAACTATAACATAAGACTTCTATGTTAAGCCAGAACAAGCTAAATTCTGTGATATAATGTGCTCACTTATCCTATACCACCTGTTTATAATTTGTGCCCCAAGAATAATCATGCAAAGAACAATTTTAGAAAGTACTTAGTTTCTTGATGTCACCACGCTTGTCACCACCCAAGAATCATGCTTTTTCCTGCATGTGGAACATTCCCCCTTTCTGTCTGGTTAACTCTTATTCACTCTTTAGGCCCCACTTTCTATGTACTCCTTTGACAAGACTTTCTGCATTCAATTTAAACCAGCACACTGCTAACTTTGAAATATAGAGCCCTATTTAGACATTTATATGAATTATTCTTACATAAATTTATGAACATTTATATACATTTTTGTGTTTCTATTTATTGAACAATCTGTCTCCCTACTAGAATATTAGAGTTATCTGATTGCAGTTTATAGCTATTTTGTTTACAATTTATTCTCTTAGTGCATTGACCAATATAGTGATTAATAAATACTGATTAAATAATGAATATAAGTGTGTACTGGGTTAACAATTCCATAGTGAGGAGGGGATGGAGAATTCAGAGGCTAATAGTACAAAGCCTCAAATACATTAGAAATTCCTACTAAAGCTGAAGTGATAAAATAGAGTTAAGCATGGGTATCTATTGTGGGTGCCTTAATGGTTTCAATATAACTTATCCATGCTATGTTTTCTTTAAGACGTAATCATATCTTTCAGAGCTGCAGACTTAGAATCATGTTAATTGGCCTGGTTGGTTGCAAATTAGTAAATGCGTTATGTCATTTTTAAAGTGTATTATCCAAAGGAAGAGAGTCTGTTGAGTGGAAATAAAGTCAATTTAATTAATTTCACAAAACAAAATCAGATGATTCAGACAAAGCCATATTTTGGAAGAGGTTTCATGTATACTGAATACATAAATTGCCCTGCAAATGTCCACTAATTTTAGAAATAGAAGAAAAATGAAAGATCACATGAGTGCATATTAAGTTAATTTTTAAATCATGTTTTTCAAAAGAAATGAGCTAAATGTGTGGAATAAAATGGATCCTCTTATTTTTTTCTTTGAATAACCATATACCAAATATCTGCTTTAGTTGCCTATTGTCATAAAACCCACATGAATTTCTACCAACATTGGTGAACGGTCAATGGTGGGTGGGCCTAATGGGGCCCTACCCCGTGTAATTAGGGATGCCATCTAACTTTGTTACTGCCTTAGATTAGTTCTTAACTGAAATCACTTATATATGGCTGTTATTGTTAATGGGAAAGGATATTAAATATGGATTATAGCTTTCATAGTCTAGCTAGCTGGGCATCTTGGGCTTAATACTGCCCATCTGTGACCCTTTACAATACATTAAGCACACCTTTTCAGCAGCAGCCCTATTATAATTAATCATGCTGAGGAAGAGATTGCACTAAACCTATTAGCAAGACACTGACATTAACCAAATGCTAGTCAGATGTGTCAGGGAACAAAGAGCTAAATCTAGGCTCTGTGTTTTCAATGGACTTTGAGCTTTTAAGTCAATGGTATCTGAGTCTTTCCATCCATCAACATGGGGATTGCTGGTCTTGGAGATTACAGGGACATGTGGCCATATATTTTGTTAATATAACTGTAATAGTCAACTCATTCACTTGTTTAGGAAATTTAGATGGACATTTTTCTCTTTATTCCTCTCTAATGTGCATATTCATTTAATAAAAAAAGCAATAGGCAGTAAAGTAGATGGAACTGCAGGAAATAACACAAGGTTTTTAAATATTCAGGAAAAATATAAGTCAAATAGTAAATACACTAATTATCTTAACACCATATAGAATGCAATGCAATGATACTTTTAATTTTGAGAAACTTCATTGCCTCCTTTAAAAATTAAATGGTATATTCTTACAGCATGATAAATGTACGTGCTAATGGGAGATATCAAATGCCTGAGAAGAATTTGCTTCTGAAAGCCCTGAAACATAAAGGAGAGGAGACAAATTTACTGTATAGGAGCCAGGGAACTGGAACCTGCATGCATCAAGTATGATTGCTACATGTTCTTGCTTAGCTTTACAAAGTAAAATAAAGATCTAAAGGGTAGAGCTGATGGTTGGGCCTGCCTATTATTGAGGTTAGCCTTAGCTTCAGAAGTAAGCTCTTTACCAAAGAACAAATATTCCTATGGTTCAGTGTGAGACATAAGCCACAGTAAAAGGGAAAGTTGGTAAAAGGAGATTGCAAACTTATTGCAATTTGGGAAGACAATATTACTGAAAAGACTCTAATCTATACACATGTAGCTTCAGGCTTTATCAAGTGCCTACATTTGATTAGCAAACTGTGCATAATCTACTCCATAGAGTAGAATTGGTTCTTCTTGGGAAATGCCTTATTATAATTTTAAGGTTCAAAACTTTAAAAATATGTTCCAATTTTGCTTTGAGTATTTAAAGCCTTAATATTGATATAACCATTCACTTGAAAAATTCCACTGCTAAGAATGCTTACCTTTTATTCGTAAGTTATTAGCTCATACATATATTGTTTTTACTATGAGTTAGCCATGGTCTACAAACTTTGTGTACATCTAAAACCTCAACTAATGAATCTAGCAACCCTATGAGATAGGCACACTTACATTGCAAAGGGGAGAAAACCGAGACACAGGACGTTCATGTAGTTTACCTAGGGTCACATAGCCATTGGCACACAGGGATGTGAACCCAGAACCTCTGGTTCCTGGGGAGTGTGCCCTTAACCACTGGAGAATACTGTGGTTAAGGGCACACTAGAATGAGAATACCAGCTAAATAAAATGATGAAACCATCTTAGTTGCAATAATTGGGGATTTTCTTTTAAAGCTATGGAGTAACTATATAACATGTGACAAATATTATGTGATACTATGAAGCATAATTCATTAATTAAGGTTTTAGTCGTACACAAAGTTTGTAGACCATGGCTAACTCATAGTATAAATAATATATGTGTTAGATAATAACTTATGATCAATATATTGCTATATTGATTACCTTAAAAATGACCTCAGTATAGAGTATGGATTTTATGGAGCAAAATTCCCAGATGACCAGAGAAGAACATGTAGCACAAACAAGAATTAAACCTATGTTGCTCTAAGCCATTGAGGGTGTGGGTTGCTTGTTACTGCAGCATAACATAGTCCATTCTGACTAATCTATATATATAAAAGGTTAATATGCTAAGTGTCTTACCATTTGACCAGTAGCTATGATGCGCACTGACCACCAGGGGGAAGATGCTCAATGCACAGGCATGGAAACATGGAACAGACTGATGAATCTCAGAGGGAAGGGGGAAGGGGCAAGGGCGAGAAGATATTAACCTAAGATCTTATATGCATACTAGAGGCCCAGTGCACGGATTTGTGCACCGGTGGGGTCCCTAGGCCTGGCCTGTGCAATTTGCAATCGGGGACCCCTTGGGAGATGTCGGACTGTTGGTTTCTGCCTGATCCCCTCAGGCCAGGCAGAGGGATCCCACCAGTGCACAAATCTGTGCACTGGGCCTCTAGTACAATTATAAATCGTCATATGTCCTATATACAAAAATAGAATCTGAAGGAAAAAACCTAAGGATGTGGTGGAGATAAATTCTAACCACCCAAATGGATTATACTGGAACAGAAAAGAGCACAGAAACACTTTAATTCAATTGTGATGACCTCTGGAATTAGATACAGTTATTTTTAAATACTACCTTTTAACTGTAACTGATACATAAACCTCAGACTCTTTATCCAAGGATGTAAGTAAATTGCTGTGAGAATTCAATAAGACACCAAGTAAGGCACTTAGCACACAATAGTAACTCAAATCATAGTAGCTTCTATTATCATGGGGTACCCATCTTAGCAACATGATAGTGCAACAAATTGGAACTACAGATGACCTAAGAGAAGACCCAATTTCTCTAGTCTGACAAAGACTCACATGTCTTTATCTTTTAGCTACTTTCAGATTCAGGGCAGAAGAGATAGGAGGGGGAAGAGCTTTCTCCACAGCCCATCCATTTATTTAAGGTAAAATGATGATAGTCTTTCACATAATATGCATTTCATGAATAAAGAAACTAAAGTTTGTGAGTTTTTTTTTAAATAAGTCAAAAGCCAGTGAAGCTGAATTTCCAATTTCTCTTTGTCCCGTGCTCAAATTATGGGGCATTTTTGATGCCTAATATCATAAATTCTGAGAGAGCAGCAATAACCTGCCTGAGAGGATATTGCTCTGAAGAAATTACTGAAAGATCATAAAAAGTATCTCTAGTCCTGGAGCTTCACCAGGGTGGGCACAGAAGGTTTAACTGTTAGGAAAGAGATGATGCTAAAGAATAACCTATCTCCTTTGATTAAACTCTTCCATAATTTGTGTGTAATATAAGGAGAAAGTTAATCTGAACAATACTAAATTTTGGATTCTTGCTGACTTCACTATTCCTTATAACTAAAAAGCAAACAAATAAGCAGAACAACCTATGCTAATAGAACCAGGAGGCCTGAGGAGGGATAAAGGTCTTATATAACAAAAACAAAATAAACAAAACCAAAGCAGAGGCAAAAAGATGGGACATCCTATATAATAAAAGGTCAGGTCCATAAGTGTAACGACCAGATGGCCGCTCAACCAGTCACCATGAGGTGCATTATCCACCTCTCAGTCCCTCACACCCCCCCGCCGCCCCCACTCTGCAGGCTCCGATCACAGCATGGCAAACGGGAACCACGGTGAATAGGGGGTGACAGTAGGGCGGGACTGGGGACTGTTGAGCGGCAGCAGGCAGCAGGTGGTGAGCAGTGGTGAATGTCCAGCAGCAAGCTGCAGTGAGCATCACTGGGCGGGGAGCTTGAGGAGCATCGCAGGGAGGGGAGCTTCTTGGAGCGACTCATGGCAGCAGAGGCGAGCATCACTGAGCATCTGGGACCAGTCGCTGGGTGGGGAGCATCGCAGGGCGGTGCAGAGTGTCCGCCACAGCCCTGAATGCAGGCTAGGCCGAGGGACCCTACTTGCGCTGGGCCTCTAGTATGTTAATAATAGATAAAATGAATGCTACAATATTAGAATACACTCCTTCAAACAAATTATTAAGTCTTTGTATGAACACTGAACAATCTGATAAAGATGTCTTTAAAGGGTGTATGTTAAGGAAAAAAATGCTGTTGGCAAATTCTGCTTTTACCAAAGTTTATATTACCATCTTTCTCATGAAAAATGTTTTATCTTGTGTGTTCATTTCATACTGAATATTAATGAAGAGCATATTTATATCATAATTTTTATATAAATTTGTGCTAGAAGTATTTAGATCGATCCCACACATATTTAGAAGAAGAAATAAGAGATTAATATCAATACATTCCAATCTACTAAAATACATGTTTCTTCTCAAGGGATCCTTCATAACTGCCATTTTAAGTTTAGGTGCTGGAGCCTCTATAAAATTAACTTTGTCCCTGGAAATTTAAAGAAATAATGCTCTTACTCTGTTTATTTCTAAAGTAAAATACTGCCTCTTTTTTTCTAATAAAAGTGTAGAAACTATATCCTGTTTGGCAATGTGATTGATTAAGGCAATGATGGCCAGATTCTACCAGGAATCTTGGGAAAATATGAAGCATAATACTTGGATATATTAGGAAAGATTGACTGAATTTTTTAAATTGCTACATATTGAACTAAGTACTTCCCATGTATTACCTCATTTACCCTTCAAAGAACGGTATATTTTTAATATCTACTTTAAGGGGGAAAATGAGACAAAGAGAGTCACATTACCAGTGCAAGATAATCTATATAATAAATTGATGAATTAGGATCCAAAGGCATGGTTGTCTGTCTCAGAAAATATTTATTTATTTATTTATTTATTTATTTATTTATTTATTTATGAAAGTAGTGTTTATTAAATTACATTTCATTTTCAAAATTGAGCTATCAGCTGTTGAAGTGTGTGTACATTGATTGAGCACCTGTATATACTCAGAAATTTTTTTTGTGCTAAGCATTTTATTTATTTATTTTTTTAAAATTCTTTATTAGTTAAGGTATTACAAATGTGTCCTCATCCCCCCCATTAACCCCCATCCTCCACCCCCCAATCATGCTCTCAACCCCCTGTTGTCCATGTCCATTGGTTTGGCTTATATTCATGCATACAAGTCCTTTGGTTGATCTCTTCCCCTTACCCCCTCCCTCTCCTACTTTCCCTCTGGGAGTGATAGTCTGATAGCTGTTTCTCTGTCTTTGGATCTGTCCCTGTTCATCAGTCTATGTTGTTCTCTATATTCCACAAATGAGTGAGATCATGTGGTATTTATCTTTCTCTGACTGGCTTATTTCACTTAGCATAATGCTCTCCAGTTCCATCCATGCTGTTGCAAAAGGCAAGAGTTCCTTCTTTTTTACCACAGCATAGTATTCCATTGTGTAGATGTACCACAGTTTTTTAATCCACTCATCTGCTGATGGGCACTAGGCTGTTTCCAAATCTTAGCTATGGTGAATTGTGCTGCTATGAACATAGGGGTGCATATATCCTTTCTGATTGGTGTTTCTGGTTTCTTGGGATATATTCCTAGAAGTGGGATCACTGGGTCAAATGGGAGTTCTATTTTTAGTTTTTTGAGGAAGCTCCATACTGTTCTCCACATTGGCTGCACCAGTCTGCATTCCCACCAGCAGTGCAGAAGGGTTCCTTTTTCTCCACATCCTCTCCAACACTTGTTGATGATAGCCATTCTGACAGGTGAAGATGATACTGCATTGTCATTTTGATTTGCATCTCTCCTATAATTAGTGACTTTGAGCATCTTTTCATATGTCTTTCGGCCTTCTGTATGTCCTCTTTCGAAAAGTGTCTATCTAGGTCCGTTGCACATTTTTTGATTGGATTGTTTATATTCCTATTGTAAAGTTTCATGAGTTCCTTGTAAATGTTGGAGATTAAACCCTTAACTGTGATATCATTGGCAAATATGTTCTCCCATGTAGTGGGTCTTCTTGTTGTTTTGTTGATGGTTTCCTTTGCTGTGAAAAAGCTTTTTATTTTGATGTAGTCCCATTTGTTTATTTTCTCTTTAGTTTCCATTGCCCTAGGAGCATTATCAGAGAAGAAATTCCTTCGGCATATGTTTGCAATTTTGCTGCCTGTGGATTCCTCTAGTATTTTTATGGTTTCCCATCTTACGTTTAAGTCTTTTATCCATTTTGAGTTTATTTTTGTGTATGGTGTGAGTTGGTGGTCTAGTTTCATCTTTTTGCATGAATCTGTCCAATTTTCCCAACACCATTTATTGAAGAGACTATCTTGACTCCATTGTATGCTCTTGCCTCCTTTGTCGAATATTAATTGGGCATAGTGGTTTGGGTCGATTTCTGGGTTCTCTATTCTATTCCATTGATCTATATGTCTGTTCTTGTGCCAGTACCAAGATGTTTTAAGAACAGTGGCTTTGTAATACAGTTTGATATCTGGTATTGAGATACCACCTACTTTGTTCTTCTTTCTCAGGATTGCTGCAGCTATTCGAGGTCTTTTTTTATTCCAGATGAATTTTTCGAACGTTCGTTCTAGATCTGTGAAATATGTCGTTGGTAATTTAATGGGGATTGCATTGAATCTATAGATTGCTTTGGGTAGTATGGACATTTTAATGATGTTGATTCTACCAATCCATGAACACAGTATGTTCTTCCATCTGTTTATGTCTTCCTCTATCTCTTTTTTCAGTGTCCTGTAGTTTTTCGCATATAAGTCTTTTACCTCCTTAGTTAAGTTTATTCCTAGGTATCTTAATTTTTTTGGTGCGATGGTAAATGGAATTGCTTTTTTAGTCTCACTTTCTGTAAGTTCACTATTGGTGTAAAGAAATGCCATGGATTTCTTGGCATTAATTTTGTATCCTGCTACATTGCCAAATTCATTTATTAAGTCTAATAATTTTTTGATGGAGTCTTTAGGGTTCTCTATGTACAGTATCATGTCATCTGCAAATAAGGACAGCTTTACTTCTTCTTTTCCAATTTGGATGCCTTTTATTTCTTCTTGTCTGATTGCAACAGCTAGTACTTCCAGTACTATGTTGAACAGGAGTGGTGAGAGGCGGCATCCCTGTCTTGTTTCTGTTTTTAGGGGGAATGGTTTTAGTTTTTGCCCATTGATTATGATGTTGGCTGTGGGTTTGTCATATATGGCTTTTATTATGTTGAGGTATGATCCCTCTATTCCTATCTTGCTGAGAGTTTTTATCAAGAAAGGGTGTTGGATTTTGTCAAATGCTTTTTCCGCATCAATTAATATGACTATGTGGTTTTTTTCTCTCAATTTGTTTATGTGATGTATTACTTTTATTGATTTGCAGATATTGTACGATCCTTGCATCCCTGGGATAAATCCTACTTGGTCATGGTCTATGATCTTTCTGACGTACTGCTGGATCTGATTTGCTAGGATTTTGTTGAGGATTTTGGCATCTATGTTCATGAGGGATATTGGCCTGTAATTCTCTTTCATTGTGTTGTCTTTATCTGGTTTTGGTATTAGGGTGATGCTGGCTTCATAGAATGAGCTCTGGGAAGTGTTCCTTCCTCTTGAATTTTTTGGAATAGTCTGAGGAGGATATGTTTTAGTTCTTCCTTGAATGTTTGGTAAAACTCCCCTGTGAAGCCGTCTGGCCCGGGCTTTTGTTTGCTGGAAACTTTTTGATGACTGCTTCAATTTCTTCATAGTTATTGGCCTATTGAGATTTTTAGATTCTTCCTGATTAAGTTTTGGAAGGTTGTATTTTTCTAGGAATATGTCCATTTCCTCCAGGTTGTCTAGTTTGTTGGAGTAGAGTTGTTCATAGTATTTTCTAACAATCCATTGTATTTCTGTGGGGTCTGTTGTTATTTCTCCTCTTTCATTTCTGATTTTGTTTATTTGGGTCCTATCTCTTTGTTTCTAGGAGAGCTTGGCTAGAGGTTCATCAATCTTGTTTATCCTTTCAAAGAACCAGCTCTTGGTTTTGTTGATCTTTTGTATTGTTTTTTTGGTCTCTATGAAGTTTATCTCCACTCTGATCTTTATTATCTCCTTCCTTCTACTCAGTCTGGGCTTTTCTTGTTGCTCTCTTTCTAACTCTTTGAGTTGTAGGGTTAGGTCATTTATTCTCATTGTTTCTTGTTTCTTGCAGTAGGCTTGTAGAGCTATGAACTTCCCTCTCAAGACTGCTTTTGCTGTGTTGCATAGGTTTTGGATTGTTGTGTTTTCATTGTCATTTGTTGCCATGATGTTTTTATTTCTTCTTTGATCTCTCTGGTAACCCAGTCATTGTTTAATAGTGTGCTATTTAGTCTCCATGTGTTTGATTTTTTTTTGGATTGTTTTTATTTTAGTTGATTTCCAGTTTTATGCCATTGTGATCTGAGAAGATGCTTGATATGATTTCAATCTTCTTGAATTTGAAGAGACTTTGCCTGTGACACAATATATGGTCAATCTTTGAAAATGACCCATGTACACTTGAGAAGAATGTATATTCTGTGGCTTTGGGGCGAAATGTTCTGAAGATGTCAATTAATTCCATCTGATCTAGTGAGTCATTTAGGATTGATGTTTCTTTGCTAATTTTTTGTCTAGAGGATTTGTCCAATGGTGATAATGGGGTGTTAAAGTCCCCTACTATGATTGTATTGCTGCCAATCTCTCCCTTGATCTCCTCCAGAAGATTTCTTATGTATTTGGGTGCTCCTATATTGGGTGCGTATATGTTTACCAGAGTTATTTCTTCTTGTTGGATTGCTCCCTTTAGTATTATGAAGTGGCCTTTCTTACCTCTTTTTATGTCCTTCACTTTGAGAACTAATTTGTCAGATATAAGTTTTGCTACCCCGGCTTTTTTTCCGCTTCCATTAGCCTGAAAAACCTTTTTCCATCCCTTCACCATCAGTCTGTGTGCGTCTTTTTTTCTGAGGTGGGTTTCCTGTAGACAGCAAATATATGGGTCATGTTTTCTTATCCACTCAGTTAACCTATGTCTTTTGATTGGGGCATTTAATCCATTTACATTTAAAGTTATTATTGATAGATACTTGTTTGTCGCCATTTTTATGCTTTACCCCTATGTTCCTTCTTCATTTCCTATTTTTTCTTATTACAGCAGACCCTTTAGCATTTCTTGCATTGCTGGTTTGGTGGTAATAAACTCCCATAGTCCTTTTTTGTCTGTGAAGCTCCTGATTTCACCCTCAATTTTGATTGATAGCCTTGCTGGGTACAGTATTCTTGGATTCAGACCCTTCCTTTGCATGACTTTGTATATTTCATTTCATTCCCTTCTTTCCTGATGTGTTTCTGTTGAGAAATCAGTCGCTAGTCTGATGGGGGATCCTTTGTAGGTAACTTTCTGTCTCTCTCTGACTGCTTTTAAGATTCTTGCTTTGTCGTTGGTGTTTGCCAGTTTAATTATAATGTGCCTTGGTGTCAGTCTTTTGGGGTTCATTTTGTTTGGGACTCTGTGAGCTTCTTGGATTTGTGTGAGTTTTTTCTTCCCTATATCAGGGAAGTTTTCTGTCATTATTTTTTCAAACAGGTTTTCTATTCCTTGCTCAGTTTCCTCTCCCTCTGGCACCCCTATTATTCAGATGTTGTTTTGTTTCATGTTGTCCGAGAGTTCTCTTAGGCTCTCCTCCTGCTTTTTTAATTTTTTTTTCTAGAAGCTGCTCTGCTTGGGTATTTTTTCCTACCTTGTCTTCTAGCTCACTGATGCAGTACTCTGCTTCTTCTAGTCTACTGTTGATGCTTTCTATTGAGTTCTTTATAGCAGTGATGTCGTTTTTCATTTCTTCTTGGTTTTTCTTCATTTCCTGTTGGTTCTTACACATATTGTTGAATTTGTCTTCCATTCTTTTCATCCACCTTATGGCCATTTCTCTGAATTCATTCTCTGACAGGTTGCTTGCCTCCATTGCCTCCATTTCGTTTACTTTCTTTTCTGGTGATGCCTGTTTTTCTTTCATATGCCGGCTGGTTCTTTGTCTCATCATGATCTCTCTTCTCCAGGTGTTTGGTTATGTAGTTCTCTCTCTGCTGAATTGCAAACCGCACCTCTAGGTGAAATCTGACCTTTCCATGAGGAGAAGCAGGGCTCTTCTGAGTCCACGTAGTCGCACTGCCCGAGATCCATTGTTTCTGGGCTAGTAGCCAAACTCTGGATGCCGTGGATGCAGGGTCTTTGGATGTATACGCTTCCAATAACATCCACTCAAGATGGCGCTGTCTCCGTGGCTGTGCCGGCACTACAGGAGAGATTTCAGCTGCAGTCTCCAACCGTCCCCTTTCTCCGGGAGTCCTCTGTCTTTCCCGGCTGCAAACTGTCTCCCAGCTGAATATCTTCTGCTTATTCGGGCTGTATGTTACCCATTTCAGCTGCTCACCCTTATCTGTTCCGGGACAAGGCACGGGACACGTCCGTCTATACCTCTGCCATTTTCCTGTGCTCTGTCTCAGAAAATATTTAAATAACTCTCAACCTGCAAAACCTCTTACAGTGTTTAGAAAGACTTAAGACAACCTGAGGTTAAAGAGATTTGAAAGTGTGATTAGCTTAATTTTAAAGATGAAGAAACAATGATTTAGAGAGGATAAATTTGAGATTTCATACCTGCAGAGTAGTATAGTGGGACTTTGATGCTTTATAATAGGAAATTAGAGTCTCAATTTTAGCATGGTTACATATGATTCCTGTATATTGTGTACTCTGGTAATCAGGATGGAGGGTGATAGTGGGTGAATTGCAGGTGAGTGTGGCAAAGATATAGAAAATATCCCATCAAAATTTTTGAGGTTGGCAACTGACAGTTTCCCTGCTAATATTCCAGCATTAAGGTATTGTTTATTTATGAAAATATCAAATTTCTTGGTGTTCTAACTTAAGAAATTTACAAAGAGACAATGTGAGTAGTTTTCTATAACAATATACTTTCATTTCCTTTTTTGGGGAGAAAATACAATTGGTATTTTGACTTGCAAGGTTAAAGCAAATTAAACAAGATTCTCTTTAATCAATTCAATAAGAGCTAGAGCCAGATTTAACTATTTTAAAGAAAACATTTGAAAAGACTCCTTTAGTGTTAAGGAAAATGAAATGTCAGTAACATTGTTTTGGTACCAGAATATCTCCGATTAAAGAACAAATGTAAACTGTTTCTAATAAGGCTTCAATCACCTATTCCCAAAAGTTCTAAGTTACCTTTAATATTGTGGGTCCTTAATTTTTTTCCCAGTGAATGCTCCCTAATTACAATGTTCTGTTTGGTAGTATAATTGAATTCAAGCAGGTAGAAAAATTGCATAATTTAGAAATTTCAATATTCAGTAGAGAATTTTCTTTCTGTCTTATCCACAACTTAAATTATTTTATATGCTGTGATGAATATACCATGACTGAGGCAATGTCATATTCAAAAGGTTGCGTTGTCTTTGTAATCATAGGTATATAACAAACAAATGATATGCGCAGGCATTGGAGGATCAAGTGTCCACCAGACACATTTTTTAGACTTTGCTTCAATAACCTTATTTGTCCATTTAGCAGTGAGAACTTTCTCAATATAAATTAACATGATTTGTCCCACCTTGTCTGCCTCCATTCTCTATTACTTTAACCTTGTTCTATTTTTCTCTGTACCCATAATCATCATCTGATATACCATATATTTACTTGTTTTATTTGTTCATTGTTTTTCTATGTACATTTCTTGAAGTCAGCGATATTATCTATCACTATGGTACCTTCAGTGTCTAAAATGGTGCTTAACACATAGTACATGCTCAATAAATAATTTTTAATGGATAAGTAATAGCTTTTCAACTTTTTCTAATTATATAAAATCTTGCAGAGTTACTTAACATTTTAAAACTTCAGTTTCTGAAAAAGAAAAAAAAAACAGACTAAAAGTGCAAACTGTGTTCCCTACTTAATGCTGTAGGATATCTAGTCATATTACCCTCTTCTTACACCCTGATCCTTCACACTTATTTGTAGATTTCTTATGATATATCATGTGTGTAATATGAATAAGTCTACTATGTGTATCTTCTATTTTCTTTCCCTTTCATGCCCTCCCCTCTCTCTCCCCTCCCCTCCCCTCCCCTTCCCTCTCCTCTCCTCTTATCTCTTCTCCCCACCTTTAGTATTGATAGATGAACTGCCCCCACTAGACATTTCTATCTCCCACCAGGTCCCTACTATTCTCAGAATAGGTTCCAGTTCCCAACACACACAACTAAAATTTTTGTGTCTGGGTGTTTAGGATGATTTCTCTCCTAAAGATACCTAGTGCACCAATTCAAATACAATCTTAACAGCCTTGATAATCTTCTTGTTAAATATTCTTGAATCTAAGTGAGAGATATAATATAGACTGACTCTCACAGAATTTTCCTAAAATGACTGCAAGATAGTAGGTGGCAAATAAATATTAGTTTCTGTTCAGAATCAATAATGGAATTATGGTTACTTTGGATCTAAAAGTGATTTGATGATTGTTCATTCTAATTTAATATGTAAGAAAACTAAACCAAAAGAGGCCAGAGGATAAGATTAAAGTGAGTTAGTGAGTAGTAGGAACAATTATATTTTGAGACTAAATAGGCAAAGTAAGTGTGGAGAGATAATGATGAAATATCGATTGGTGTGTGTGTGTGTGTGTGTGTGTGTGTGTGTGTGTGTGTACTTCCTTGAAGTTTTTCTGCCCACTGATTCTTTTCCTCTATTTAGTCATCAAAACATTCACAGGGGGAAGAAACACATTCAACACATTCAAAAAAGAAATAAATTTATAGCTTCTGTGTTTTAGAAGCCTAAAGTTTAAGTGCAGGGAATGGGAAACATGGGTGCATAGGCAAGAGATTTTAAAGAATTTGTTATGAGTAAGAGAAGATGTCACCTCTTTTAAAACTGGAAAATTGTCTTTGGTTGCAGAGGAAGGTTGAGATACAGAAGAAAATTGGCCTGAGGATAGAGAGATCAGCGGGGCCCAGGATGAGGGAGCAGGAGCTGGTGGGACCACATGAACAGCAGTAAAATCAGTATCCAGAAATAGAGAGAGCACCATCTGTACCAGCAGGAAATTCCCAATCGTCACTGAAAGTGTTTGAGCTCAGGACCCATTTTAATTGTAGACTTCAAGCATTGACCATTAGGAGTCATGGCCATCCAATTCTGTTTTTCCCCTGAACATGTATACATAACCCTTTAGGAAAAGTATTAACTCTACTTCCCAACCTTATCACCAATTATGTTCACTTCCTTCCAGATTATAGTAAAACTAGAGGCCCAGTGCACAAAAATTTGGGCACTCGGAAGGGTCCCTCAGCCCGGCCTGTGCCATCTTGCAGTCTGGGACCCCTCGGGGAATGACCACTTGCTGGCTTAAGCCTGCTTCCTGGGGGATTGGGCCTAAGCTGGCAGTCAGATATCCCTCTGGCAACCTGGGAACCCTTGGGGGATGTCCATTTGCCAGCTTGGAGCAGGCCTAGCTGCAGTAGGACATCCTTAGTGATGCTAAGGAGGTGGGAGAGGCTCCCACCACCACCACTGTACTGGCAGCCGTCCCTGGCTTGTGTCTGATCAGAGCTCCCCCTGTGGGAGCACACTGACCTCCATGGGGAAGCTCCTGCATTGAGCATCTTCCCCCTTGTGGTCAGTGTGTGTCATAGTGACCAGTGATTCCAGTTGCTCTGCGGTTAGGGTCAATTTGCATATTATCCTTTTATTATATAGGATAGAGGCCTGGTGCATGGGTGGGGCCGGCTGGTTTGCCCTGAAGGGTGTCCCAGATCAGGGTGGGGTCCTGCTGGGGTGCCTGGCCAGCCTGGGTGAGGGGCTGAGGGCTTTTTGCAGGCTGGCCACACCCCCTTCAGGGAGGGGGTCTGGCTGGGGTGCCTGGCCAGCCTGGGTGAGGGGCTGATGGCTGTTTGCAGGCTGACCACAGCCCATCCAGGGTGGGGTTCCCTGCTTGGGAGCCTGGCCAGCATGGGTGAGGGGCTGATGGCTGTTTGTAGGCTTGCCACAGCCTCTTCAGGGTAGGGGTCCCTGCTGGGGTGCCTGGCCAGCCTGGGTGAGGGGCTGATGGCTGTATGCAGGCTTGCCACAGCCCCCAGCCACCCAAGCTCCCAGTGGAGGCTGGCTGGAAGCAGGTATCTGGGATTTATTTAGCTTCTATAATTGAAACTTTGTTGCCTTTTGCAGAGGCCACAGCTGGCCAGAGCAGGGGGAACCTTGGCTTCCTCCATCGCCGGTGCAACCAAGTCTCCTGCTTGCTCCAGCTCCGTGGCTGCTGGCCACCATCTTGGTTGGGTTAATTTGCATATAGTCACTCTGTTTGGCTGGTGGGCGGGGCTTGGGCATAGCGAAGTTATAGTCAATTAGCATCTTTGCCTTTTATTAGTGTAGATTACTTTGCTCCAGTCCACACTCATATCTCACCTGGAATCCTATAATACCTTTCTAACTAATTTCCCAGAGGTGTGTTTTCCTATTTTTTCTGCTAAAATTCATGTTTTACATAACAGCCTTGATGATTGAAAAAAATATCAGTAAGTTAATTATATCACTTTACTCTATCCACAGGCTTCTCATATCACACACAGTACTATATATCTTGCCCTGGCTTATCAAGCTTTCTTTAATCTGGACCTCAACTACTTCTCTGAATTTATTTCCTACCTCTGTCTTCCTTGTCTACTACCTCTATGCCATACTACAATTTTTTCTGGTTCCTTGAAAATGGCAAGTTATTTTCATATTAGGTCAATTTTCTCTAACTCTTCTTTCTTCCCAGCATTCCCTTTTCTTTCATTTTGCTATAGCTATTTCTTTTTTGTCATTCAGATCTCCAATGTTTGGAGGGGCTTTTCCTGTTCTCTAGCTTTAAAGTAGCCACTGAGTTATTCTCCATCACACAAAGTCCAACTCTTTACTCTAATAAATATGTAGGATTTATTTGTTTGCTTGATTGTTGCTTTTTTCTCCATTCAGTCACAAGCTCCATGAGATCAGAGAAACTTTTTATATTTTTTTGTGCTGGCCCTTCCTGTCTAGAACAATATCTGCTACATAGTAAGCACTCAGTTTGATACTGATTAAATGAATGGATGAATGAATGAATGAATGAATGCCTCTTGTCTTTAGATGTTGCTTGGTTCCTATCTGATTCACCATTTTTAGTGTTCTGGAATGCTCAGAAATACTGGTAAAGAATGATGCTGGAGGGATGGTGGAGGTTTTGAAAGAACCTTCCTTCCCTACCCAATCCATACACATGTATTAAGTGATACTGAGGAAACCCGCTGGAGATTTGCTCAGTGGAAAAACGGTCCAAATACAGGACAGAGACTCCTTTAGAACTGTTAATGGAAAAAGTGCCATAAATGCTAGTTGCTTTTTGAACTTTGTTTTTTGATTTCACTCAGAGGCAAAAGTTGAAATTTGAATCCAGAAATTCTGTCTCCAGTTTGTGCTCTTAGTAGACAGCCTGGCATATAATAAATAATAAATTAGTTTTGTATGTCTTATATCTTTTATTCATTAATTTGAACCTTTTTAAAATTATTTATATGAGCTCTTTACCTAGTTTTGGTCATATTTGTTACCAGGCAAAAGTGTTTTAATATTACAACAAAATGTTAAGTGAAAAATTATAGCATGTTAAAAATGTTTAAAACTAAAATGAAGCAATGCTTTTTGGGGGCCAATGAAGAGAGGGAGATTTAAATCTAAACCTTCCACACTTATGTGAGCAATTTAACCTGCATAGGTAGCTAGCTTCCCTCAGTTCTTCTGCCATCCATGAACAAAGCCATATGCTCCTAGAAGTTCTAAAATGGCTGTTTTCCTTTTGAAATAAAATTTTTGATCTGTGCATTGGCATCTCCTAAATCTGAGAGGCCTGGTGATCCAGGTCTCAGAAGTGAGGGAAGCTAAACCACAGCTGCAGCCTCTGGCCAAATTAATTCTCTTCCACAGGCTTAGACTCATGGCCTCTGTCAGAAGCATGTTGTATCCAGTATTTGTCTCATTATCTTCAAATTGTGCTTTAGGAACACATCTGGGGGTGATACACTCCTCATGAAGGGAAAGGATACAATTTGCTGGGCTGATGTGACCGTGGAAAATGGCCCACATTCTCTGCCAGTTTTAAAGAACGTGGCAATAAGCTTTTTGTAAGCTTCAGTTCTCTGCAATGATCTGCTTCCATCCAGTAAAGATCGTCACTGCATATGGTTCTAATCAAAACTAAGAGCTACAGATAGTTCAAGGTCAGTGTCAGGATGGGGTTTACAGAAAAGAGAGACAGTTTTCTGAATTTAGCTTATAACAGTTGAAATGTGAAACTTTAAGAAAGAAAAATCTAAGAGTTCTATCCTATGCTTTATCCAGGAGTATAATTGAGAGTATGGACACTTAGTAAACTTGAGGATTGTGGCTAGTTTTTCAGGATACACTGGTTTCAAATAGTCAAATATTCCCTCCAATTATCTCCATCTATTTTAACCACATCTTGATTTTTGTTGTTCCAAAGCTATGGTCACATAACAAATATACACATTTCTATTCTTGGTTTGGGAACATCTCCAGTCTGCATCTAATTGAAAAGCCAAACATAAATATAGAGAACCAACCTTTTTTTTTCCATAATGTGAAAATAAAAAACTGGAATGTGAATATATTTGCCTTCTTGAATATTGTTCTTTGTAAACAGAGACAAGATTCAGATTTTGGAGGGTTGGGGAAATGAAGTAATCTCAGTTTGTAACACATTGGGAAAAGAAGCAAAAATTCTTAAATTGTGCAATACTTATTTTAATACAGTGCAAAGCTGACACATATAGCATACAGAACTTAACACAAAACAGGAAGTAAGCTTGACATTTTACATAATGATTATATCTTTAAAGACAAAAATATTTTCAATAATTTAAATACATTAGAATGTACTATATTTCTCTCTATGAATTTTTGTGTAAGCCACTATATTCGGTTTTCAGACATTACTGTGCTAATGAGGATTTGAGGTATTTATTTAAACTGCTGACTCCCATGTCCCTGTTATGGAGTATCTGACTGAGTGGGACTAGGAAAAGCATGGGAATCTTCTTTTTAACAAGTATGTAAACCACTCTTTATATTTTCCACCTTCAGTGAATGTCTACTGTGTGTCCCTTTACAAATGATTTATTTCTTTATTCTTTACACCAGTGTTTTGAGTTAAATATTATTATCCACATGTCATTGACAGGCTAACTGAGTTATGTTCAATGCTGGGAGATATGTTCCACAAGATCATACAACATATAAAGAGTAGAGTCAAAATTCCCTATTTATTAACTACCATGCTAAAGACACATTCATGATACTAGGAATAAAGGTGTGTTTTTTTGTTCTATTTTGGATGGAAAAAAACATAATTAAATTAAATGTCAAGAGAATGACAATCCTTTTACTGATGTGTTATAAATTTTCTTCAGAAAATCATAAATCATTGGAAGAAAAAGATAAAATAGGCATTGGATTAAGTGAGTAATTTAAAATAAAAAAACAAATTACATTTTTGAATTGATGATCAGTTAGGTATGAACAAACATGCCCAAAACTGGTGACTAAGTTTTGGTTAATCAGATTTATGAAAATAATAATGTCAGCCACTCAAAATTCAGCTATAAAAAGGTATATACAGCATTAGATTAAAACAAACAAAGGAACAACAAAAATATGCTTTGTAATATAAAACAATTGCATACTATTTTACTGTCTTCATTTATGCTATTTTAGAAATTTGTTGCAGTAGTGTCACCACTTTATAAATTCAGAATTTATTGAGCATAAGGTTGAATAATTCTAAATGACTCCTAAGATACACAACACCTGATGTGCATGTCCTACCTGTAAAACTTGCCCCTGGAGTATGGGTGGGCCTGACCTAAACAGGTGACCAGAGACAAGAAATCAGAGATGTTCAATACATGAGAGGGCCTATAGAGGGGGTTATGTGGCAAGTAACTATAGGAGGCCTTTAGGAGCCCCTGGTCTACAGCCAGCAGAAGAAAGAAGCCTCAGTGTTACAACTATTACATAAACTGAATTCTGCCAACATCCTTATAAACTTGAAAAAAGGACTCCTAGCTCCAGACAATAATGTAATCTAGCTTATAGCCTGTTTTTGGCATAGGGGTGAAGCAATGAACATGACAGTCAAACATCTCTGTCACAATGTATATAATATATGAATGGGGTGAAAATTAATAATATCATTATAGCAGTATGGTATTATAATGGTACTAGAGGCCCGGTGCATGAAATTCATGCACTGGAGGGGGTATCCCTCAGCTCAGCCTGCACCCTCTCTAATCTGGGACTCCTCGAGGGATGTCCAACTGCTGGTTTAGGCCTGATCCCACAGGGATGTAAACCAGCAGTTGGACATCCCTCTCACAATCCTGGATGCTGGCTCCCAACCACTCGCCTGCCTGCCTGCCTGATTGCCCTTAACTGCTTCTGCCTGCCAGCCTTATCACCCCCTAACCACTCTCCTGCCAGACTGATCGACACCTAACTACTCCCCTGCTGGCCTGATCACCCTCAACTGCCCTCCCCTGCAGGTCTGGT
Organism: Myotis lucifugus; assembly: GCF_000147115.1. Lineage (NCBI taxonomy): Eukaryota > Metazoa > Chordata > Mammalia > Chiroptera > Vespertilionidae > Myotis > Myotis lucifugus. Next base: position 14,162,323 of record NW_005871057.1, read on the forward strand.
CACCCCCAAGTGCCCTCCCCTGCCATCCCAGTAGCCCCCAACTGCCATCCCCTGCTGGCCTGGTCACCCCTAACTGCCCTCTTCTGCAGACTCAGTCACCCCTAACTGCCCTCCCCTGCCTGCTTGGTCGCCCCTAACTGCCCTCCCCTCGAGACCTGTTCACTCCTAACTGCCCTCCCCTGCTGGCCATCTTGTGCTGGCCATCTTTGACCACATGGGGGCGGCCATCTTCTGTGAGGGCGTGATGGTCAATTTGCATATTACCCCTTTATTATATAGGAGGATTATCAATTTTCACCCCATTTCTATATATACTGGGGATGGGGGGGGGAAGAAAATGAGTTTATAGTTGTTTGAATAGAAAATAATACAATAATTAATGAATAATAGTACAAAAATAAACTCTGAGTTTTGTGTACTCACAACTGTAAACCTGTATATATTCAAGAGTGGCAAGTTCTACAAAGAAAGTAAAATTGGGCAGGAGCTAGAGATTGGCTTAATGGCAATTGTGGTGGTACTTTAACCAGGGTGGTCAGGGAACAACTATCAGAAGAGATGAGAATTGTGTCAAGGCCATAATGATGAAAAAGAGGCATCACATAAAGACTGGGGTTTGGGTCTTATTCTAAACCCTTTGAAGAGTTGTGAGCATGAGGGAGGGGCATTTATCTGACTTTCTCTTTAAGATACTTTCAAATATGTCTTATTTTAGGAAAATAAAATGAAGTGAGTGAAGTTTGGGGTCGGGGGTTAGAGAGTGGGGAGGCAATAGCGGAATCATTGTCCAAGAGTGACCTGTTACAAAGATTTGCCATAACCCAGGAAAGCTCATGAAGGATTGAGATGGAGAGATAACCCACAGGCTTGAAAGAAGGATTTTAGGTATTATTGTCATGAATAATGCATTGTAGATATTTTCTTCCATAATTTATATTAAAGAATTTTTTCTTAGGGTATTTTCAAATCCAGATAGCACAGACCTTTAACACAATAAGAGTGGGAGGAAGGCCAGATGGAGGAAGGAAGGCAAAGGTGGAAATTTTGGTAACCTAGTTAGAAATAAAAAAAAAATGACTTGATGTTTATGACAAATCAGTAGACCAGAGGAAGCTGGACACTAAACTTTTACATATTTAAAATATTTCTTAAGATTATCCAAAGTCACATCCAAAGTCTGACAATTTTTTCGTAGTAAAAGATAATAGAAATTTACTTAACATTTTTTTGTTTACAAAAGTCATACATGTCAATACTATGTAGTGAATGCTGCTTTGTTAAAAATTAAATTATTATGATCACAATGTGTTAGACTTTAAAAACACTGAAAAAAATTTAAAACTTTAATGTGACTACTAGTATACTTGGAGAGAGAGACTCAAAAGAAGCAGTAATTAAGCTAAGTGAGATCATCAGGGTGGGGCCCTAATCTAATAAGATTTTTGTCATTTTAGGAAGAGACTTAGACATCTCTCCCTCAGAGGAATGGCCACAAGAGGACACATAAGAAGCCAGGAAAATAATTCTCATCAGAAACCAACCTTGAAGACTCTCTGATCTTGGACCTCTGGCCTCCAGATCTGTGACAAGTCAATTTCTGTTGTTTAAGCCACTAAGTCTGTGGAATTTTGTTATGGAAGCTAGAGTAGACAGATACAGAACTGAATTCATACATTTTAAAAATATCATGTAATCACAAAAGTTGAACATCATTGATATTAGTAACTTTAAAAAGTTGAGTTTTACACACAACGATCAACAACCTTTATCCACCAGCTAGTGAAGATGTTTACTTCTGACTAGAGCCACAAATGTGGAGTGCTGACCTTTGGGAATGTTAATGCTGAGTTGGTCATTGAATATCATCAACTTGTGTTTTGATATTTAAGATTATAATCAGTTTTCATCATACTCTTAATAAAGTTAACTTTTCCCTTTTCTGAATTGAAATTGGCCACTTCTTTTGCTGGAAAGAGCACTGGTTTTGGAGAAAGCTTGAGTTGGATTTGAGTTTGTATTTTGCAACATATCTCTATGTGGAAAATAGTTAACTTCCCAGAGCCTTAGATTCCTTATCTTTAAAATGGGGAAAATGATACTGGCCTCATGAGATTTGTTATGTAAGCTCTCAAAAAAGTTAGATTCCTTCTGTAATGGAGTATTATTTTCTAACATTCTCAAAAAGCAGAAACCTCCCCTTTCCCCTGATTATTTTGCCACTTATAAAGATATTCTAAAGCATTTGGGGTTGGGGATATAAAAAAGCCACTTTTTCTCTTATTGTGTTGAGTAAATCTTTTCCCAAATACCGTTTTTTTGTTTATCTGTTTTTGAACTATATTTTCAGTTGCTTTGAGCAAGGTTGTTTAGTATTCCATTATAAATGATTCTTGAGCATTTTTACAATGAATGAATTGCAGTGGGATTCATTAGGAATTTCAGAGTTTGCCACTTTCCTTTGCATTTTTTCTTTTTACCCTCTGCAGAGATACCAACATCCTTATTGGGCATAAAAAGTCCAGGATGCCTTTAAGTTTTTTGAACCCGATACTATACATATCATATGAAAAACAGACAATAAGTACCTTTTTAAAAACATTTTTTGAGAAATGCAGTTTCCTGTGTTAGGGAACCCAAACTGGGGTAACAAAGGTTTCTTCTGACATCCAAGGCCAGCAGGAACTTGACTCTGGGAGGGGGGGCTCTGACTGAGCTTTGAGACAGGAAGGACATCATTCATAACCATATTTTTAGAAACATTTTATTGAAGTTCCAAACCCTTCTAGGCACATTTGCTTCATCTCCTACTTGCTTCGTGTGGAAAGGCAATTACTCTGTGGTGATAGCACAGCCAAATCTGTAAACAGTTATTACATTTCAATTAGAGCTGCAGGAAACTCTATATGTTTGGTTTTCAGGGAGCTAATGCAAATCTTTTTTGAAGTTTCAATACCCAAGGGGTTCTACCCCACACATTTGGCTAACAGCAATACTCAGACCCATTGAAACATCAAACGCTATTTTTCTAGCATTAAGCATTTGGCCTAGGGTTGAATTCTCTTAAAGTATTAATCTGTATTCAAACTCTTAAGTCTTCTAGTTACAACAGAATCTTGCCAAGAGAAGTCAACTTCTACTGTCTTTCTTGTATGGAAAAAAAGATTCTGGTAAATCTTTTTTTCATAAAACATGTACTTGATCACATCCATGATCTTGGCTGAATGCTCATAAATCATTGTAAAATGATTTTTAAAAGTTTCATAATCGATTACAAAAATGGCAGTGAGAGAAAGGAATGTGAGGAAATAAACTAATATTTATTAAATACCTACAGTGTTCCAGTCACTTTTCTGGGAGTATGTCTTTATTTTTTTATTATTTTAAAATATATTTTATTTATTTCAGAGAGAAAGGGAAAGGGAGAGAGAGATAGAAACATCAATGATGAGAGAAAATCATTGATAGGCTGCCTTCTGCATGCCCCACACTGGGGATCAAGCCTGCAACCCAGGCATGTGCCCTTGACTGGAATCGAACCTGGGACCCTTCAGTCCGCAGGCTGATGCTCTATCCACTGAGTCAAATTGGCTAGGGCTTGGAGTGTCTCTTTAAATTCTTGCAGCAACACTTCAAGGTAGGTATTACGTACCAGCATTTTCCAGATAGGAAAGTTAAGATTAAGAAACATGCAGAGATCTACTAGGTAAATGGTGGTGCTGGGAACAAACCCAGTTCTCTATGTTTCCAAAGTCTATGATGATTCTTCTGTCTCTCTCTGCACATAGATTTGAGAGTACACTTAATGTTCATCTGTATTTTCTTTTTCTTTCATGGCTATTATTTCTCACAGTGCGTTTCAGAGAGCTTGGTTGGTCTGTCATTCTTCATACTAGTATTCCTGGGATTCTCTTTACAATTTCTATGTTACTCAAAAAAAAATGCAAGCAACAAAGTCAAATAATGAAGAAACCATTCTCCCACTACAAAATGTGTTACATATGGTGATGGGGAAGGGAGAGCAAGACAGACTGCAAGCAGAATATACTAAGGAGGATTTCACACTTCCACCAGTTACCATGAAACATAACATATGGGCTGAACATTTAGTCCAAGCAACAGATTTGTTTCTAGTTACTCTACAGGAGTTGAATGAAAAAGAAAGAAAGAAAGAGAAAGCCTTTTAGCAGTCATCTAAAAATACTCCCCAAATGAGAGAAATAAGGTTGATCTTTTTTTCAGATTGCAGAATTAACATTAAGAAAAATTGAGTCAGAATGATTAAATTTAAATGTATTTATTGGGCCACATAATGATGAATCTACCTTTCCCTTGGAGATGATATGCTGACTCTCCTCAAAATCTTAAGTTCTGTTTTTTTTGGAGGGAAGACATCTTTACTATAATAGACTTATTGAACTTTTATTTTGTACTATTTTTAGGTTATTTATTTTTATTTATTTTAATCATCTTATATGTAATCTGCCTTTATCATGACAAATATAAAAATGTGTATTAATAAGGACGCTGAAAAAAGAGATAGAGAAAGACATAAACAAATGGAAGAATATACCATGTTCATGAATTGGAATAATCAACATCATTAAAGTGTCCATAATACCCAACTCAATCTATAGATTCAATGCAATCCCCATTAAAATACCAATGGCATACTTCAAAGACCTAGAACAAACTCTACAAAAATTCATATGGAATAAAAGAAAAGACCCCGAATAGCTGCAGCAATCTTGAGAAAGAAGAGCAAAGGTTGAGGGATCACAATATCAGATATCAAGCTATACTACAAAGCCATTGTCCTCAAACCTGCCTGGAACTGGCACAAGAACAGACATATAGACCAATGGAACAAAACAGAGAACCCAGAGATTGACCCAAGCAATTATGCTCAATTAATATTTGACAGATGAGGCAAGAGCATACAATGGAGTCAAGAAAATCTCTTCAATAAATGGTGTTGGGAAAACTTGACAGATGCTTGCAAAAAAATGAAACTAGACAACCAACTTACACCATACACAAAAATAAACTCAAAATGGATAGAGGACTTAAAAGTAAGACGGGAAACCAGAAAAATCTTAGAAGAAGCCATAGGCAACAAAATATCAGATATATGTTGTAGCAATTTCTTCACCAATACAGCTCCCAAGGCTATGGAAACTAAGGAGAAAATAAACAAATGGGACTACATCAAAATAAAAAGCTTCTGCACAGCAAAAGAAACCATCAACAAAACAACAAGAGAGTCCACTGCATGGGAGAACTTATTTGCCAATGTTATATCAGATAAGGGCCTAATCTCCAAAATTTATAGGGAACTCATACAACTTAACAAAAAGAAAATAAATAATCCAATCAAAAAATGGGCAGAGGACCTAAATAGACACTCTTTGAAAGAAGACATACAGAAGGCCATGACACATATGAAAACATGCTCAAAGTCACTAATCATCCGAAAGATGCAAATCAAAACAACAATGAGGTACCATCTCACACCTGTCAGAATGGCTATCATCAACAAATCAACAAACAACAAGTGCTGGAGCGGATGCGGATAAAAAGGAAGCTTCTTGCATTGCTGATGGGAATGCAGACTGGTGCAGCCACTGTGGAGAACAGTATGGCGTTTCCTCAAAAAATTAAAAATGGAACTCCCATTTGACCCAATAATCCCACTTCAAGGAATGTATCCCAAGAAAACAGAAACACCAATCAGAAAGAATATATGCACCCCTATGTTCATAGAAGCACAATTTACAATAGCTAAGATTTGGAAACAGCCTAAGTGCCCATCTGCAGACGAGTGGATTAGAAAACTGTGGTATATTTACACAATGGAATATTACACTGCTGTAAAAAAAGAAGGAACTCTTGCCTTTTGCAACAGCATGGATGGAACTGGAGAGCATTATGCTAAGCCAAATAAGCCAGTCAGAGAAAGATAAATATCACATGATCTCACTCATTTGTAGAATATAATGAACAATATAAACTGATGAACAAAAATAGAACTAGAGTCATAGAAGCATAGAACAGACTGTCCAACCTATGAGGGAAGGCTGGGGGGTGAGGGGATAAGAGATCAACCAAAGGACTTGTATCCATGCAAATGAGCATAACCAATGGACACAGACGGGGGCGGGGGGGGCATGTAATGGGGGGTGGGGGTAGCCGGGGAGTGATCAATGGGGGAAAAGGGAGACTTATGTAATACTTTAAACAATAAAGAATTTAAATAAAAAATCTGTATCAATAAATGGAATACCTTTCTGTTCCCCATCACTTTGTTTATAACCAATCATTTGCTGTATGTCACCAAGTCATTGGTTTGAATTTGGAAAGATTCATGAGTTTTGACATTGCAACATTCTTCAGGGTGAGGAAAACGGAATTGTCAGGAAAACAGAATTAAAAAGTTAAGTTTAAAATTGTTCCTACCCTCTAGGCTCCTGCCATATGAAAGTATTAACAACATATGTCTAGGCTAGATTTCTAAACCACATGAGAGTTAAGTGGGATGAGCCTTTTCAAAATATTGTGCTTTTTGAAAATAGAAAGCAAAGAAAATGAAAGAGAAAGCCTAGAATTGCCTCCAAAAAATACATATATGAACTTTTCTCACATACTGAGGCAAATCAATCTTATAAATGGGCTCTATTCTTTCCCTGGATCTTTCTTTATGAGAAAGAAGCAGTCTCTGGCAAACGCATTTCCCCTTTCTTCCTTTTCCAGTCATTGTCAGAGAGTGTACATGAGGTTCTATCTTGCTTTGTAATTGTTCCTTTAAATAGCTATTTATCTGACCTTCTGAAAAAGAAAAAAAAAACTGAAATTCTTTTCACTGAAGGCTGATCATAGGAAAGAAAAAAAAAGACTATAAAACTTAGAACTTTATAGTCTGAAAAGATTTTTTTAAATCCTCACTAGAAGACAATTTTTCATTGATTTCTAGAAAGAGAAGAAGGGGGATAGAGAGGGAGAGGGAGAGGGAGAGACAGAGAGAGGAGAGAGAAACATCGATCAGTTGCCTCCCTTATGCACCCAACCGGGGATTAAACCCTCAGCCCAGGTATGTGCCCGGGCCAGGAATTGAGCCCACAACTTTTTGGTGAATGAGCCAATGCTCCAACTGAGACCCCTTTTAAATTTCAGTAATGGGGAGATAAAAATCACATTTTAAAAATATGAATTTAGAGTTGGAGAATTCAGCGTGGATTTTTAAGTGCTGGTGGATAGTCTGAAAACATCCCCCTACCTTCAGATTCTATTGTTCCAAGCAGTGCAGCCATACCATGCCATGGATTTCACCTCCCTGAGACTGGATCATGACTCTGATACTCTGTGTGACCCTTAGTCTTAGAAGACACCTCAGTTTACAAGTCTCAGACTTTAGCCTACCTCACGGAGCTGCTGCAAGGACAAAATAAAATGAGGGATATAAGATGACATGCAGAAGATACTCAAAAATGAAAGCTGTGCCTAGTTCAATATACCCACTTATATTTTTCTAGCTCTGTCTGCAAAGAAGGTCTGGAAGCATTGACATCTCAGGACCAATGAGCACAACTATCAGTTAGAACTTAGTTTCTAACCATTGTCCAATAAAAGACCCAGGGCTCCTTGGAGAAACAACAAAGATGATTCTAAGTCTGAGGAAGGGAAAATTCAGGATAAACCTAGAATATTTGATGAGGCTAAAAAATAAGAAAGTATGAAAGAGGGGTAGTGGGAATCATGTCAAAAGAATATAAGCAGCAATAAAAGCTTTTAATAGTTAAATCTGGAAAAAATTTGAACATTAAAATAAATAATAATAATATTAAATTATGACCCAAACCATAAAATAAATACTCATGATCCCATGTTGATATAACCATATGATTGAATAAGAAACTAAGTGGAGAAAGGTCTCCCTAACAGAAAAATTCCAGTTAATAAATTTAGAAAGAATACAAGGATAGACAGTCACCATTATAATGTTACAGCAAGCTCCACTGATGGATGTTAAAGGATAAATCTTTAAGGATTTTGCATAGCCTCAAAGTAGTATCTCAACCAAATTGTTTTTTTTTTAAATATATATTTATTGATTTCAGAGAGGAAGGGAAAGGGAGAGAGAGAGATAGAAACGTCAATGATGAGAGAGAATCATCGATCGGCTGCCTCCTGCACACTCCCAACTGGGGATCGAGCCACAACCCGGGCATGTGCCCTTGACTGGAATCGAACCCGGGACCTTTCAGTCCATAGGCCAATGCTCTATTCACTTAGCTAAACCAGCCAGGGAACCAAATTGTTTTTTAATTACTATTTTAACTTATGTCCACAAAATCTTTGAAATTCTTCTCTGAAAGTGGTGGTGCTTAATTCTCTTCTTATTGTAATAGGGCTAAACTGGGTAACACACTTTTAAAATAGAATTTGGAAAGGGATAAACAGTAATTTTACAATGGAGAAAGCATCCAGAGAGAACCTTAACCAAGAAATCCTGGTCAACATCACCGGTAATAATAAGGTATACTGACATCATGAGAAGGGAATATCCCCTCTGTGATATTGTTTCCACAAACCATAACCTCAGTTATCCTACATAATAAAGAGCTAATATGCTAATTAGACCAAACAGCAGAACGACCATCCAGACAACTGTCTGGACAACCTTCGTACATTATGATATTTTCTAATAAGAAACTCAAATTGAGGGACATTTTAGAAAATACCTGACCAGTAGTCTTTACAAGTGTCAAGGTCATGAGAGACCATGAAATACTGAGCAATGGTCTCAGATCAGAGGAAACTAAGGGGACAGTAACTAAATGTAATGTGGTATCCTGAATTGGATTCTAGAACAGAAAAAGAACATTAGTGGAAAGAGTAGAGAAACCTGAATAAAGAATGCAGTTTGGTTAACTGCATTGGACCAAATGTGAATGTCTTAGTTTTAACAACTGTACTATCTATATAATAAAAGGCCAATGGCCATAATGACCAAAATGACCAAAAAACAGTCACCAGGAAGTGCATGGAGCACCTCTCGATCCCTCCCCCGCAGTCCACAAGCTCCTATCACAGCAAGGCTGGAGTCCGGTGGGCAGCTGGGCAGGGCGAGGTGGGTGCCATGAGAGAGGCAGGGCCTGATCTGCAGCTTCCGTGGAGGCTGTGGATCAAGCCCGGAGATAGGCCCAGAGAGAGAGACAGCTGTCAGCGAGGCTGTTCTGGATTACCCAGAAGAGCCAATGGCTGCCTAGAAGGAGGAGTTTTTGATGCTGACTGGCATAGAAACTCACCAATCAGAACCAAATCTGGGTGAACTGCGAGAAGCCAATGGCTGCCTAGAAGGTGGAGCTTTTGACTCTGACTGGCATTGAAACCGTCCAATCAGAACCTAATCTGGGTGAACTGCAAAGGCAGAACCTAAGGTGTGGGCTGAGGGGGGGTTTTAATGGCAACAGCTGTTTGGTGTGAGGTGTAAGAAAGCGATTCAATTTTTTAATAACTGGTTTGGCAGTATAGTGCATATGGCTGGCTATCAGTCCAGATATAGGGGTTATGTATTTTTGTCTGCCAAAAGCATCTCCTGCTGAAAAGGGCTCCCCCCCCCCATTTAAGCAATCCTATCCTATATAATCTATGTATACTAATAAAAGGGTAATATGCTAATTAAACCTGGTCAACTGGCCATCTTCGGATGTCTGACTTCCTTCTGGACAAAGCCATGGTGGTGGGGGCCAAGGCAGAGGCAGTTAGGGGCAAGATCAGGCTGGCAGGAGAGGGAAGTTGGGGGTGACCAGGCTGGCAGGTAAGGGCAGTTGGGGGAGAGATCAGGTTGGCAGGGGAGGGCAGTTGGGGGCTAACTGGCCTGAAGGGGAGGGAAGTTGGGGGTGACCAGGCCGGCAGGGAAGGGCAGTTGGGGGAGAGATCAGATTGGCAGGGGAGGACAGTTGGGGGCTAACTGGCCTGCAGGAGAGGGAAGTTGGGGGTGACCAGGCCGCCAGGGAAGGGCAGTTGGGGATGAGATTAGGTTGGCAGGGGAAGGCAGTTGGGGACTAACTGGCTTGAAGGGGAGGGCAGCTGGGGGCATTAGGCAGGCAGACAGGTGAGTGGTTAGGAGTCAGTGGTCCTGGATTGCGAGAGGAATGTCTGACTGCCAGTTTAGGCCAGATCTCAGTTGGACATACCTGAGGGATCCCAGATTAAAGAGGGTGCAGGCCATGATGAGGGACACCTGCCTCCCCCCACTTGTGCATGAATTTCGTGCACCGGGCCTTTAGTAATTACATAAGAAGTCAGCATTAGGGAAAGATGGGAAAAGATATTAAGATAACTATTTTTACTGTCTTTATAACTCTAATGCTAAAGTCATTTAAAATAAATGTTTTCAATGGAATTTGTGATTAAATGAAATAATGCTTATGAAAATATTCAAAAGTTGTATATGGCTATCATCATGTTAGACACTATTATTATGTACATAATGAAAACAAACAATAGTGCTTTCAAAGTTGATAGTATGCTTAACAATTGGGTGATTTGAATTGATCAGCTCATTCAGCAAAATCAACAAAATATCCCCAATGTAGACACAGCATAAGTTTCAGCGAAGACAGTTGGGAAGCCGGTTTCCAAGACGGGCCTCTATGATCGGCACCTTTGTGATCCTCACTTTTTGGTTTTGACACCCTTTGGAGTCCCTTCCCACAATGAATAGGGCCAACTTGTATATCCAATAGAAAGGGAGGAAATGATAGTGTGTAATTTCCTAGTCCAGGTCATTAAAGACAGTGTGGCTTTTGCCTTGCTTTCCTGAAATGATCATCCCAGAGGAAGTCAGCCACTGTATTTTGAGGATATACCATCCACAGAGAGGCCCATGTGGAAAGAAACTGAAGCCTTTTGCCAACTTCCAGCAGCAAGTGAGTGAGCCTCTTGAAAGCGCAGCCTGTATTCCTAGCCAAGTCTTCAGATAATATGACCCCAGCAGATACCTTGTCCATAGCCTCATGAGAGACCCTGAGCCAGAAACATCCAGCTACGCAGCATCTGCATTCTTGACCCAAAGAAATAATAAATGCTGATTGTCTTAAGTCACTCCTCTATGGGCTAATTGTTATGTGCTAATAGATAACAAATACAGAAATCTTAAAAAAAAATAATCAATAAACACTTACCTATTAACCCATAGCATAAAGCCAATAGTTTAAAAATAAACAAACAAAAAAATAATATTCTGGCAATAGCTTACTGAGAAATGTATGTAGTGCACGTCTTCTTTTCTTTCTTTCCATTCTCTCTTTGTCCAGGTTTGTGTTTATCTAGAAAGTAGGTTTTTGCTACTTTTCTATTCCATCAAGTGCCATGTAAAGAGGGTAGCATAGCAAACCAGAAGGAGGAGGTGACAGTCAATGCCAGTGGAGCACACCAAGAACGACTTTGATAAGACATGCATGTAGCAGAAAATATTAATAATTGAAGGGTAAGCTTTTTTCCGGCTGCAGATAATTTTGTTGCTATTGTTTTGTTTATTGTTTTTAATCATCAAAATATCAGGTGTCTATTTCTGGACATATGATTCAGAAGCCACAAACATAATGTTTCTACACTGAGAATTTGAGCAAAAGGGTTATAGGTCGGGGATTTAAGGTTCTGGCTATTGCTTTGCCATTTCTAGACATGTGGTTTGGGAGAGTTTCAAATTCTTCTGTCCTAAGTGTTTTCATTTGTAAAGTGAGGGGTAAAGCAGATGCTGTCTGAGCTTCCTGAAGCTTCCCAAGGTCTCAGAACTATTTTAGAAAATGAAAAGTGTCATACATATATTCTGCTGCTTTTGAGTGGAATAATTTAGCTTCACTTAATTCAGATGAAAGCAGTAAATGTCCTAGAATAATCATGTTTCAACCACAGTTCTCAGGAAACAGGCATAACCACACACTTGCCATATATGGAAATGGATAATTCTATCCTTGGTGACCGAAAACCAAACCTTTGTCTCACTGAACAGCCTCTGATGCTGAGGTTCTACATTTTATCCTATGTAATTTTTTCCTGGAATTGGTATTTTATTTATTTTTATTTTATTTAGCTTTATTTTTATTATTCACATTATTCTAGATGTCCCCAACCCCCTCCCCCTTTGCCCACCTCCACCCAGCCCCCAGACCCCCTGCACTCTGGCCATCACAATATCCTTGTCTGTGTCTATGGGTTATGCATATGTGTTCTTTGGCTAATCCCTAAAATTAAGAAGCAATTTAGTGTGTTGCATAGCTCTGCTCTATTAGCTCAGGCCAAAAATAATGACACATTTTTAATAGAATAATGGGCAGTTGGGCATCTAAACTTGACCCTGCCATGGATCATTTTTGGCAGCTGTGCTTTTTATTCATCAGTCTGATCGAAACTGCTTGCTTCCCTGACAGAAGCAAAGATACTCTCTTTGTTCAGGGTTTCCACAAAAGGTGAAAAGGAAGTCTCTGCAGACAGGCTGGCGTGCCTGAATAAATTTATTTTACTAGGCTTGTAGTCATAACAGTGAGCAAACACATGCCTCTTACCTACCTCTTTATGTATACCATAGGCTAGCAAATTTATAGGGTTAAACAATGCTCATTCACTTTGCCTTCTTTTTTCTCTGTTTTAAATCATTGCCCAAACTTGCATTTTTAAATCTTTCCCTTGTAATTCTTAACCTTTAGCCCTGGGCTATTTGAGCAATATATGGCTGTGTGTGTTTGTCTGTGTCTATGTGTGTACACGTACATTGTCTCTGATGTTGGGGGAGGAGGAGTGGCTTTCTTTTTAATCCTCTTTCTTTATAGAGAACAGACCTCAAAGGGTTTCCTTTCCTACCTTCTTAACATCTCTTCCAAGCATAATGATTCTAGACAGACCAAACAACTGACCAGTGATCCATCCTGTTTTAATCATTTACAGTTGGGTTCCTACACAGAGGTGCCTGATATTTGGTTTTGAAGAATGCTTTTCTGGGGAACACATTCAATCCAGCATTTCTGAGCAATAAATTACCTGTGTTTGGGGACCTTTGACAGCCTGTATTATTTTGTCCATGTTGAAAATAATGTATGACCTGGAAAAATGCTCCCCTTTGAATTAAAATACAAAAGGTTTGGGTTTTAGAGTTCAAGATAATGAGTAGACTTTCAACAAACAGACTATACCCAAATGTCCCCAAGAGAAAAAAAAGAATATTTTGGGGTGAAGACATGGGGGAAAGGAGGCATCAACATAAGCCTTTGTACAAACACATTACTTGTTTTTCTCTAGGGTTGGGAAAATCATTTTGTATGCTGCACTGTCCCTGGTGCTCAGTCAATTATATAGTTACTAGTGGCCCAGTGCACAAAATTCATGCATGGGGGTGTGTGTCCCTCAGCCCGGCCTGCACCCTCTCCAATCTGGGACCCCTCAGGGGATGTCCCACTGCCGGTTTAGGCCTGATCCCTGGGAATCGGGCCTAAACTGGCAGTTGGATATCCCTCTTGCAATCCAGGACTGCTGGCTCCTGACTGCTCACCTGCATGCCTGCCTAATCGCTCCTAACGACTCTGCCTGCAGGCCTGTTCACCCCCAACTTCTCCCCCACCGGCTTTCTTGCCCCCAACTGTCCCCCTGCTGGCCTGCTCACCCCCAACTGCCACCCCCCCTGCCAGCCTGCTCACCCCCAGCTACCCTCCCCTCCTGCCCTGATAGCCCCTAACTGCCTCTGCCTTGGCCTCAACACCATGGCTTTGTCTGGAAGGACATCTGGAAGGTCTCCCAGTCTAATTAGCATATTACCCTTTTATTAGTATAGATAGTTATACTACCATGAGGCAGAGCAGAGCTCTGTGAAAACATTATGATAACCCTATATCACTCAGGAGAAATCTGTGGTGTCCTGTCTGTCTGGAGAGCTAACCCTATCTATCCCCAACTGGGAGTAGGGGTAGGGTATGAGGGTGCTGCAACTGTTGGCCCTGCAAATAGACCACAAGGGACACTGATTAACATCTGTTTGCACATTGGTGTATATGATGATTTAATTAACCATCATATATTAAATAATGACTATTGTTTAAATGTTTGTAGAAGGAAGAAACAATTATTTTCATGTGTAAGCATTTATGTACATTTAAGTTCCCATAATGAAAAATAATTCCAGAATAATTATGTGACTTGGAAATATATTCTGCCATATACATAATGCTGTAAGTAGTGGTTAAGCTTTCAGGGAAAACAAAAGTAATCTGAATTTTTAGTTTCATTAAACTAGTTTTAAGATTCAAGATAAGAGTTCAGATTACTCCCCAATAGGCAACATACCACATGGGGTAAGAATCGGAGATTCTCACATTTGAGTCTGGGCACCCCCACTAGCTGATAGCAACACTTTGGACAGGTTTTGTGCCTCTCTGAAATTGTTTCCTCATCTGTACATTGCAGGGCCAAATCTACCTTACCAGCTGTTTTGCTATGACTTGCAAGCTAATTTTTTTAAAAAAATACTCTTAAGTCTGTCCAGCCTGTGTGGCTCTGTAGTTGAGCATCGATCTATGAAACAGTAGGTCACAGTTAGATTGCTGGTTATAGCACATGCCCAGGTTTCAGGCTCAGTCCCTCTGGGGTGTGTGCAGGAGGCAGCCGATCAATGATTCTCTCTCATCATTGATGTTTCAATCTCCCTCTCTCTCCCTTCCTGAAATTAATTTTTAAAAATGTAAAAAAATTAAGTTAAAATGAAAAGAAGAATAATGTTTTGTGACATGTAAACATTGTATGATAATTAAATTTTGTGATCCATAAATAAAGTTTTATTAGAACACAGCCAGCTCATTTGTTCACACATAATCTGCTTTCTATGCTACTGGTAGAAAGTTATGATAGAGAAGTCTAAGGTATTTAATCTATGGCCCTTCACAGGAAGTTTGTCTAGCCCTGCTATAATATTTACCTTGATGAGTTGTCATGAGAATTGAATGCTATATAAAGTGTTTAGTGCAGGAAATTAGAGTGAGAAAAATCCCAGGCTAATGCTGCCCCTGAAAATGAATATGTGTGTGTAAACTTCACAAAGATAGAAAAAAAGACAACTGGGAAATAATTCCAACATATTAGCATTTCCTTCCAATTTATAAGAATGTATGACTGTGTCTGAGGTTACTTATAGAAAAATGAAACTGTCTCCATTTTATCGATCTTGTTTAACCTAATAGCAATTGGTCCATAAATGTCCATTTGATAATTTAGTGTTCATTTTAACAAGAAGTACAATGTTGCCATTGATAATACTTTTTTTTCAGTTATTATTTTTGTTAGTCTTATAGTTAAGTATTTCATGATGAAAGTCTATTTTTAAATAAATAGAAGCACATTAATGTGTCTATTAACTAAAAAAATTATTTCTAAAGATATTTTATCCTCAAATTCTTCATTGCTGAAGTAAGAATGATGAATGAAATGTAGGGATACTTTCCAGGGTAGAGATCCTTTCCCTTTCTTCTTTTAACAATGAAAGTTACACTACATTGAGTTCTTCTTCTAAGTGTTATATAGAATTTTTTTAAAAAAATAGATTCTAATGGCCCTATGAGATAAGTAGGAAACTAGGGATGAGTATAAATCCCACTGATATACAAATTGCATCCAGATGGAAGCCAAGGGAGAGCACGATGGCACCTTTTAAAATCTATCACCGTCTCCCACTTTGTTGCAGCCACAAGGGCCCTATAATCAAGCCAGGCCTCTCTCTAATGGACACATGTGGCTCTGTTTCTAAATGAGTTTCTATTGAAATTGTAATTGTTATTATGGAATCAATAACTATAGTAAAAAGAGTGCTAGTGGCACTATTGGTATTAATGCTCACTTCTTGGCCCACCATGTAACACACACTGGATCAGGCCCTGGGTACACAATAGAAAACAAAACATTCCCAACCCCATGAATCTTACATCTTAATGAGCAGAGGCAGATCAAAATCAAGTTTAAAATTTTAAAAATGAACTCAGGTTTGAAATTTTAAAAACGAACTAGAAAATATCAAGAAATATTAACTCCTATGGTTAATTATGTGGTGAGAAAAGGGAAAAGAACACTTTGAGCAGGTAGTCAGATTAAAATAGGGTAAAAGAAGAGTTGTGACCTCAGAGAAATTTAAGATTATATCTAAAATACTCTCTCAGTTAACCACAAGGTTTTAAGACTCTAAAAGGCCTTGTCCAAAGATGCCTATGCTCAACCCAAAGTAGGATGAATCCTATCTCAGAGAGATTTGTGAGTGTTGCTTTGTCTAAGGGCATTAACTGGAACCCTATATAATAAAAGTCTAATATGCAAATTGTTCAACCAGGAGTTTGACTGTTTGCTATCACGTGTGCTGACTACCAGTGGGGGAGCACAGAACATGGCAGGCATCAGTGACGCAGCGCTGGCAGCGGGCGGCAGTGGAGGTGCTGCCAGCCCTCATAGGCCCCAACGAGAGTAGGACTGCGGTGGGATGGTGGAGCAGGTAAGTGGGTGGTGCCAGGCCAAGGCGGGTGCAAGTGGGGGCCCGATCACCCTGATGATCACCCCTCAGTCAGTGACCAGTGGCGGTGGCAGGTGAGGAGGCGGTGCTAGGCCATAGCTGAGTGCCAGGCAGGGCTGTGGGGCTTCAAGGCTGGGGGCACAAGCTGGGGCCTGATCCCTGCAGGCCATCCCAAGAGACCCCACCCATGCACGGATTCATGCACGAGGCCTCTAGTAAGATTTATAAGAAAGCCAGAAAGATTTTAAGAGAATTAAACCTTACTCAGCTGCAAACACAGGCCATTTGTAAAGAAAAGGAAGATGATTCACCAAGAGATAAGGAGGGCTCCTTGCAGAAAGGATAATTGAGCCCTAAACAAAGTCTGGAAACAGGTGCCCAGATGGATTTTATAGTTGCTATTAACTGGTAACTATTATAGGCCTCCCTTTTGTTCAGTTTTTAAATTACATTTATCCAATCACAGGGTATGTGTGTAGGAGTGAAGTTGTGGTGGGCCTAATAACTCATCTCTTAGTTCACAAGCCTTCAAATCAAGAGCAATCATAGTTAAGAAGCTGTGACTGAATAACTTCCCCTGATAAGCCTCCTTCTACTACTTCCACTTCAAACTAATTTGGGTGATGAGAGATTATGGACCTGAGCCTGAACCTGACCTAGTAATGAGATGAAATTTTTGGGGATCTTGGGAAAGGGTAAGTTCATTCAGTGCATGGGAGTACTGTCAATTATTAGAATCCAGAATTTAAAAAATGTATATCCTTCCTCCACTCTCTCAAATTCCTAGTGACCATTGATCTTTTAGCTATATTTATAGTTTTGCATTTTCCATAATGTGATATAGTTAAAATCATGCAGTGTGTAGTCTTTTCATTCTGACTTTTTAAAAATGTTTTTATTGATTTTTTTAGAGAGAGAGGAAGGGAGAGGAATAGAAAGAAACATCAAGGACAGAGGAACATCATCAATTGGCTGCCTCTTGCATGGCCCCTGCTGGGGAATGAGCCTGCAACCACGGTATGTGCTCTTGACTGGAATCAAACCTGGGACCCTTCAATCTGCAGGCTGACGCTCTATCCACTGAACCAAACCAGGTTGGGTCATACTGATTTCTTTACATCTATGTTCATGTGCACTTAAGTTTCCTCCATGTCGTTTTTATAGCTTGATAGCTCATTTCTTTTTATTGGTGAATTAGAGGCCCAGTGCACAAAAATCTGGGGTCGCTCAGCCTGGCCTGTGCCTTCTCGCAGTCTGGGACTCCTCGGAGAATGACCACCTGCTGGCTTAGACCCGCTCCCCAGGGGATTGGGCCTAAGCTGGCAGTCAGACATCCCTCTGGCAGCCCGGGAGCCCTTGGGGGAGGTCCACTTTCCAGTGGGGAGCAGGCCTAAGCTGCATTCGGACATCCTTAGCGCTGCTGAGGAGGCGGGAAAGGCTCCCACCACCACCGCTGTACTGGCAGCCGTCAGCCTGGCTTGTGGCTGAACAGAGCTCCCCCTGTGGGAGTGCACTGACCACCAGGGGGCAGCTCCTGTATTGAGCGTCTGCCTACTGGTGGTCAGTGTGTCATAGTGACCAGTCATTCCCAGTGGTTCTGCTGTTAGGGTCAATTTGCATATTACCCTTTTATTATATAGGATAGGTGCATGGGTGGGGGCTGGCTGGTTTGCCCTGAAGGGTGTCCCGGATCAGGGTGGGGGTCCCACTGGGGTGCCTGGCCAGCCTGGGTGAGGGGCTGATGGCTGTTTGAAGGCTGTCCAAGCCCTCCAGTGGGGACCCTCACCCCATGAGGGTGTGGCCATCCTGGATGATGGGCTGATGGCTATTTTCAGCAGAGGTGCGGTCAATTTGCATGTTTCTCTTTTATTAGATTAGATAATATTCTGTTGTATGGACACACCACTTTAGCCATTTATTTTTTGAAGGACATCTTGGTTGCTTCCAGTATTTTGGCAATTATGAATGTAATTCCTATAAACATTCATGTGCAGGTTTATGTAAGGGCAGAAGTTTTCACTCATTTGGGTAAATACCTAGCAGCATAATTACTAGATTATATGATAAAAACAAACTAACTTTGTAAGAAACTGCCAAACTGTCTTCAGATTAGGCTGTCCTATTTTGCATTCCCACTGGTTAAAAATAAGAGTTCCAGGTGCTCCACATCCTCATCAGCATTTGGTGTTGTCAGTATTGTTGTTGTTAACTCTTTGGGATATTTTACACAGATAATCATGTCATCTGTGAACAAAGTTTTATTTTTTTTCTTTCCAATCTGTGTACTTTTTGTTTCCCTTTCCTGTTTTATTGCACAAGCTAGAATTCTAATATGTCAAAGAAGAGTGGTACGAGGGGCATCCTTGCCTTGTCCTCGATATTATAGAGGCAACATCTAGTTTCTCACCATTAAGTATAATCTTAGCTGTATGTGTTTTGTAAATGTTCTACATCAGATTGAAGAAGTTCCCTGTATTTCCATATTACTGAGAGCAGTTTATTTTTCTTAATCATAAGTAGGTGTTAGATATTGTCCAATTTATTTTATGTGTTTATTGATAAGATCATATAATTTCTCTCTTCAGTTTATTGATGTGACAATTTACATTACTTGATTTCCAGATGTTGAAGCAGCTTTGTATATCTGGAAATAAATTCCTCCTGGTTGTGTTGTATAATTCTTCGCATATATTTTTGGATTTGATTTGCTAATACTTTGTTTAGAATTTTTACTTCTATATTCATGAGCAATATTTGTCCCTATTACCTCTAATTTTCCTTTTTATGATGTCTCTTTTTGGTTTTGGAGAGTGTTGAATTTTGTCTCCATTTCTTCCTTGAGGATTTCTTTCTTGCTTTGAGTATTTCTCTCAAGAAGTTCAACTGCATTCTCAATTATTTTCTTTCACCTGTTATTGTTAATTTTTTAAAAATTTTTTGCAATGGCTTGTTATTGCTAGTATTTTGAAACCTCACAATGATGGGCCTTAGTGTGATCACTTTTAAAAAGCAATTGTGCTAGATATATTTTTTTAGGATCCTTTTATTTGAAAACTTAGAAATTTTAGTTTTGGAACTTTTTTTGCATTATTTGTTTACTAATTGTCTCCCCTCTGTTATCTTTTTTTTTTTAACTCTTTTGGGTCAGTCTTTGAACATCTTGGACTGATCTACTAATATTATCTTTTTATATCTATTGTAATTTCCATTTTATTTTGTTCTACTTTCTATGAGGATACCTTGGTTTTATCATCAAGTCTTAGATGAACCTTTCATTTCTATTTTCATATTTCTAGTTTTTAACAGTCCTTTCTAGGTAACTTACAGTTCCATTTTATAATATTCTATTGGATGCAATGACTTCTCATTTATCTGAGAACATAAATTATAGTTTTAAGCACAGTTTTTGTATTTCTTGTTTTCTGAGTTCCTCTTTTTCTCTTTGGTGTCTTTATTTTGGGGTGGAACTTCTTTCAATACTTAGGGATTTTTGTTGTCTGTTCATTTATTATAAATAAGGTGATAGAGGCCCAAATGGAAGCTCTGCATGGGGAGATGGATCCTTCTAGCTTAGGTGGTTCTTTTTTTATATGATTTAAAATATATATGTATTTGTATTGATTTTAGAGAGGAAGGGAGAGGGGGAGAGAGATAGAAACATCAATGATGAGAATCATTGATTCGCTGCCTCCTGCATGCCCCCTACTGGGGATCGAGCCCATATCCTGGGCATGTGCCTGAACAGAAATTAAACCATAACCTCCTAATTCATAGGTCAACACTCAACCACTGAGCCTCACAGGCTGGGTTGAGGTGCTTCTTTTTAAGAGTAATTTACTGGGAATCCTTTTTCTTTCATAATGGAAACTCCACCCCAAGACTTTCTGTTTTCCTCAAAGAAGTACTGTCTAATCTCCTGCTGGCAGCACATGCTAAGCAATAGCAGGGACTGTGGCTGCACAGTTCCATGTGTAGACTTTTACTTACTCCTGTTTTCAGTTTGGCTCTTCTCTTCTGCTCTACCTACTCCCCTGAGCCCTGAGCTGCTTGTTCTGTTCAGAGTAAACCTGCATTCTCCTGCCAGACTCGGGGTGGGGGAGTCTGTTGACTGTAGACACCAGGGGAGAAGATCTCACCCTAGCTGTCTCTGCAAAGCTTCCCACCACCTTCCTGGTTGCAGTTCTACACCTTCCCCTGCCTCGTGTGATATTTTCCAGGTTTCTGGAGAGAGAACAAGCCCAGTTTTAATTGCCTTTCTCTCCAGCCAACTTTCTCAGTTCTACTAACTCCTCCATTCACTTTCCATTTACTGCAAATCGTTACCATTAAAGTATATTATTGTCTTCTCTTTCAGTCTTTTTCTATAGCATTTTGCAATTTTTTATTATTTCATTTTAAAGAAGTTTCAGGAGAGAGCAGGAATTAAAAGCATATGTTTAATCAGAAAGCTATTGGGTCATTACAAACATAAAATAAAGTTTGGGAGGTGTTATACTACTTCATTCCAGATCTACCAAGAACATATGATTATTAATTTGGACATGCATGCAAGCAATTCAGACAAAATAAAAATTTGACCTACACATTTCTCAATTTCTAAACTATATAATTCTCTGTCTTTAAAAATGCTATAATAAATAAAGGCAAAATTACTTTCTAGTTGTCTAACATTGACAATTGGTCTTTTTTCCTATAGTTTCACTTATTTCAGGTATTATGAAAGCATATGGAAGCTGAACTTAGAAATGTTGGAGCCCATACCAATAATAAGCTGGGGAGATCTTTCTCATTCTTGGCTCCACCCAGTCTGTAAAGTATTTTCTTTCAAGGAAAAAATAGAAGTCCAAAAATGTAACAAAGACTGTATTTAGATCTCTGGGCATACAGTGGATTTTTCTACATATTTTTCCAATTGAAACCTCTTTTCTTTTTAATATATATATTGATTTCAGAGAAGAAGGAAAAGGGAGAGAGAGATAGACACATTAATGATGAGAGAGAATCATTGATTGGCTGCTTCCAGCACACCCCTTACTGGCGATCAAGCCTTCAACCCTGGCATGTGCCCTTGATCAGAATTGAACCCAGGACCCCTGAGTCCAGAGGCCGACGCTCTATCCTCTGAGCCAAACCAGCAAGTGTGAAACCTATTTTCAATGATCTCCTCTATTTTCCCTTTTGGGGAATCCTCCACAGTACGTGGTGCCCACCTCCCACTAAGAATATACAATGAATCGGGCCCTTCTTCCCTCCCTTATCTCTTTCTGTCAGGCACAGCCCAATTGCTAAGTCATGGGAAGGATTATGCAGGCTGGGCCCTACTCATACAGGCAACAGGTCAACAAGGTCAGTGGGGACTGCAGATCAGCTAGGGTCTGCTTGCCATGCCTAGTACTTGTAGGGCTTCCTCTCCCCAGATGAAATGCCATGTTTAAATTCATTCAAAGACTCAGTTTGGATTAACAATAGTTGTAGTCATTCAGATCTCACTCCCTCCGGGGATTTTACATCTAAAGGTGCCCTCATGCGCATCTCAGTTGTATCAGCATGTGGATGTACAGATTCTGCAGTGTCACTTTTGATGTGGTTCCTATTGTCCAGCCCTAAAGTATTCCTAGGTCTTGTCATTTTTCTACGCTTGACTCTCATTAATGTTGGGCGGTCCCATAATAGCTCAGCAAATTTTACTTTAGCTGAAGATAGCCAAAATTGATGACTATTGCTTGAAATAAAAACTGACACAGAGGATGTATGAATGCATGAGTGGAATACTATTGTCTATTGTTTGGGGGCCTGGGAGGTGGGGAGAAGAAGGGGATCGATGTGGAACAGAAAGGGAGGTTGATAAATTGTTGAACAACATGAGCTCTGGTTCTTTGTAATATTCTCTATCAAATTTCCCCCTGATCATTCCATACTTGCCTGCCCACCCACACCCTAACTCCCTGATTTGCAGCCTGGTAACAAATGTGTGAAGGTACCAAGTGCTTTAGGCCTAGAGCAATTGCTTTGGTTGGCTTTATTCCAGGAACGGCTCTGTCAACACCAATAAGAGCAGACAATTGTAATAGGAGCGTACAAGATGGTGGGGATGTGAGCATTAAAGCAAAGAACAGCATTCAGCTTAAACAAGGTCATTGGCTTTTGATGTGGGGACTGGGTAGGAAGAAGGATCTCAGACCATAGGTTTTTAAATGATTAAGAAACAAAATAGTGGTGCTTTAAGCAAAATTGCTTTGGGACAAAAGTAAATAAAATGAGAATCTGCAAAGTAAAATAAAATAAAATAATCAAAAGTCAAAGTATTTCCCCTAAGTATGAATTACCACAGAGACAAAAGAACCTGTAAAATAAGTTATTTTACCACACATGTATTATATTATTAATTCTAGTGTAAAGTGCTCAAAAAGAAGAGAATCAGAATTCAGATGCACACTCTTAAAAGCAGTGTGAGCTTGGTTTCCTGGGTAGTATTACCCATAAAGGGAAGAGCAGATAAGCAAATTCAATTTGGAAAATAATGGCCCATCCTATGAACTGGGACCCAGGTGACAAGCTCTTGATATAAAATATGGCAAAAGTCTTTGTCATAAAAGCTTATGCAATTGGAACCTTTCAAAATGATAGAGCACCTGCTGATTTCTTCTGTTGGCTTTTCCCCCTAATCTGTAGGCCTCATTGGATAATAGCATACACCAAGGAATTTATTAAGGAAAAAATAATATTTTAAAGATGCAAAAGCCTGTGCTGTATTTGAGGAGATGAAAGCACAGAGCCTGTGGAAGGGATGAAGGGTACTGAAGTTGGGTGTGTAAGGAGCCTCACTGGTTGGCCATCAGTTGCAGTAGGAAGATTCTGTGGTAATTCACACAGAGGCTAAAGTTTTCTCTACATTATTCAATTCACCTGTAAGCTATTTGTGGTACTGCTGATGGATACATGTGACATTAGCTAAGTAAATCAATTTAGAAGATGCTGGGAAAATGCACAGGTGGACTATGTGAGAATAAAACTGATGACCTATAACATACAGTGATTTATTTTGCTGACATACAAATTTGAATCATGGGCTCCATAAAACTGGAGAGCCCAGGGAGTCATTGGTACATTTTTGTTGTTCAATACACATCTTTAAATAAACAGTGCCTCTTACTTTTACATAAAATTCAAATTTTCTTTTACCTGAGGAAAACAGCTGGATGGTAATTGCCTATGTTTAGTGAATAAATTTGGAACGATGGAATTTCACTTTGGGATCCTTTGGGGGTAGTTCAAAGAGATAAATCATTATCCTCCAGACCAGTTGAAACTGAAGATAGAATTTTAAGAGTATGATTGTATTGGTCTGACTTAAAAGGTTGGTTTTCTGGTAAACACAAAATGCATTTGATGGAGCAAGAACACAGGCACCCATCCTCCAGGGGTGCTGGAGTGAGGAGCCCTGCAGGGGACCCCTGGCATATCTACTGTGAACCCCACGTTGAGAGTCGCAGGGCAGATGCTCTTATCTGCAGGTGTAATTTGCAGGGTTGATGCTTCTCACATGAGAACTGCTTTGTTATTTAATAAGGATTAATAATTCCTGAGAGCAATTGCAGGTAGGTCATCTTCATGAGTGCTAAAAATGCTTGGTCCTTTATTAGAAGTGCTCCATAAAATGAAAGACAACAGTTAGTTTTGCTGGTGGTCATGACAGAGGTAAGGTAAAAAATGTAATACTCACCTCTGTGATGTGATGAATTGTATTAAAAATAATAGTAAAAATAAAAAGAAGAGCCCTGGCCAGGTGCCTCAGTTGGTTAGAGTATTATCTTGTACACAAAAAAGGTTGCAGGTTTCATTTCCACTGAAGGCATATACCTAGGTTGCAGGTTTGATCCCTGATCAGGATGCTCACAGGAGGCAATCAATCAATATTTCTGTTGGGCGAGAATTTAAAAAAGAAGAAGGAGAAGAAGAAGAAGAAGAAGAAGAAGAAGAAGAAGAAGAAGAAGAAGAAGGAGGAGGAGGAGGAGGAGGAGGAGGAGGAGGAGGAGGAGGAGGAGGAGGAAGAGGAGGGGAATGATTATTTGTTAACTTAGAGACTTTTCTATAGTCTTATGGTAAGTAGTTCACAATGTCAAGGGGTAATCATCCTATATAATAAAAGGCTAATATGCAAATTGTCCCCTCAGGAGTTTGACCGACTGGGAGTTCGACTGCTCGCTATGATGTGTGCTGACCACCAGGGGGCGGCATGGAATGAAGGAAGGCCCCGGGCCGGCAGCTGGCAGCTGAGGGAAGGAAGGCCCTGGCTGGCAGCTGGAAGGCCCCAATTGGCCCTGATCTGTGGCCAGGCCTAGGGACCCTACTCATGCATGAATTTCATGCACCAGGCTGCTAGTAGTGTAAATAAGACTTGAAAAGAAATTATTCAGCTACCTTGGAGATCAAATGGATTTCAGGTACCTTCAAACATTATAGTTTGATCCCTGGTCAAAGAGATTTGACCTTTGCCAGTCAGATTCTCAGCTAACATTCCAGCTTGTAATCCTGCACTAGTTATTAAGTATCTCTGAGCCTTGGTGCTTTATCAGTTATATAGAGTTCCAAATGCATTCCTACCTTACACACATGCTCAGAGTATTAAAAAGAAATTAATATCCAAGAAACTTCTCTATATTACCATTAAAAACAATGAGCTATTATTATTTCATGATGAATCCATATGCTAATTTCAAACTATTTCTATCTGTTACCTAAAGTAAATTTATCAACAATGTTGACTAGAATCATTTTTAGTTACCTTAATTCTAGTTATTCTTTGGTACTCAATAACAATATACTGCTTTTAAAAATAAAATTTTATAATTCAAACTATTATTTGGCTTTCCCTCAATGAGTCCTAATGGAATTAACTACTTTTGTTGATAGTGTCACATTTCTTTATTGCCTAAGCTTGGTCTATGTCCTGCCACCCTATAAAATGAAACATGTTTCAGATTTCTTTTCATCTGCCAATGCTATTGTGGTAGGTAAAATAATAGCCTCCCAAAATGTCCAAGCTCTAATTCTGGGAACCATTAATATGTTACTTTACATTACAAAAAGCTTTGGAGATGTGATTAAGGATCTTGAGATGTGAGAATATCAGGTTATCCAAATGAGTTCATTGTAACCACAAGGGGCCTTATAATAGGGAAGCAGAAGAATCAAAATCAGAGAAGACATGTAACAACAGAAGGAATGGTCAGAATGATGTGGAGCCAGGAACCAAGGAATGTGGACAGACTCTAAAACCTAGAAATGGCAAGGAAACGAACCCTCCTCTGAAGCCTTCAGAAGGGATGCATCTCTACTGACACATTTTAGACTTCCACCCTCCAGAAGGTAAGTGAAATGATGTGCTTTAAGCCACTAAGTTTGAAGTAACTTGTTATAGCAGCAATAGGAAACTAATACAGCTATTTTTATGGGTTATTTTTTATTGTTGGTGAAAGGGTTTTCATATTGATGGTATAGATTTCTTAACTGAGGCAAGAAACCAAAGACAAGGAAAATGTCAGTGTAGGAACAGTCTACCAAACTACAAGCACCTATCATGGCTTTCTGATTCCTCATACAAGTTGATAACAATAAAGAGGAACTTAGCAATTTTAGAGACTCAAAAAACCTGAGAAATAATAAAAGAATACTTAAATAGTTTTTAAAATATTTGTCAGGTGATAAATTTGGGGAAGGCTATAAGTGATGTCTAAATGTTATGAATTTCAAGTTATTTGAACATTTAAAAAATATAGAGAGTTACTATTTGTACCAGGCAGCCATATCCTAAATTATTTTTCCAACAACTCTGGATATATATTCCCCGATTTTAATTGGGAAATTGGGGCTGAGACAGAATAAGTTGCTTATCTAGGCCACACAGCTCATAAGTATTATTCCTGGATTACAGCAAGTTGAATTTTGCTTTTTAAATACCAGTCATTTCCTTGTCTTCATGAATGATCTCTTTGCTATTTTTTGTGTCTCTAGCACCCAGCATAGTGAACGCTACATAAAAGATACTCAATTTTTTTATGGAATAAATAGATGATATTGTTATTCTGTGGCTAATTCTTGAGTTGAGAAATGAATAATTCACTTGCTTTAGGGTCCTTGCTATATTATGTTATTTAATATGTAATAAGCAAGCCTTTGATCTGCACTCCATGTGAAAATATAAAAAGACTTTTGTTAAGATTACTTTTTTAAAATATGTATTTTATTGATTTTTACAGAGAGGAAGGGAGAGGGATAGAGAGTTAGAAACATCGATCAGCTTCCTCCTGCACACTCCCTACTGGGGATGTGCCTGCAACCAAGGTACATGCCCTTGACCGGAATCGAACCTGGGACCCTTCAGTTCGCAGGCCGACGCTCTATCCACTGAGCCAAACTGGTTAGGGCTGAGATTACTTTTTAAAATGATCACCTAACACATAATAAAATATGCAGCTATTTAGTTTAAAATGTGTTTCTGGATTAGCCAGAAACCATTTTTAAGTTAAATAATGCAATAATAATGACTCCAAAAAGGGAATAAACTAACAGAGGTTCTTCAACAATATGGTAAGAAATTCAGAGGAGTTAAATATTTAATCAAAAACATTCAATAAAAGTGGAATTGCTCCTGAAAGCCAGGCTGCATTTTTTGGTGGATTAACTGGACAGATTCCACAAACATTTGTCTAAGTCATTATCTGGAAAATCACTTTCACCCCTAATATAATGAAACTATATTATACATGCTAATAACAATGTCTCATCTGTTTAAGAACTTTACAACTGAAAGGCCATACTTTCAGAGCATCTTACGGCTCTGAATTCAAAAACAGCTATAAGTTGAATGCCTGTGGCAGTATTACCTGGTAGATAAGCCATATGAGCTTCATTGAAATGGACTTCTACAGTATTGAGTGATCCAACTTTTTAAAATAAAGTACCCTAAACCAGCCAGAGGCAAATTATTGGGGGCAATCCACTATCTCTAGCCATTGATAAGTGACTTTGGTTTTGAAGCTATTTTAATGTAACTGCTTCTTCTTCAAGATTGAAAGCTATCTAATATGATCACTCAAAGGATTAGCAAACAGTACAACCTCAAATTAATTCCATTGATTTACCATGAATGTTGGAATGCTCAACAAATTTAGAACATCTATCAAGCCCATTTGGCTAATCATAGAATACAAATCTTGCCTGGCTGGCGTGGCTCGGTGGTTGAGCATCGACCTATGAACCAGGAGGTCACGGTTTGATTCCCAGTCAAGGCACATGCCCAGGTTGTGGGTTGATCCCCAATATGGGGTGAGCAAGAGACAGCCAATCAATGATTCTCTCTGATCATTGATGTTTATTCCTCTCCCTTCCTTTCTGAAATCAATAAAAATATATTTTAAAAAAGAATACAAATCTTGAAGATAAAAGTGAATGTTTCCTTATAACAAAGGACATTAAATCACTTTAAGCAAGGCAGGTAGGCATTCTTTTTCCTCCATTGAGTAGAGAGAATAAGACAGACATATTTCAATTTGGTAGATAATTGGAAGCAAATCAACAGAGAAATATCTAAATAATAAGTGAACCAAATAAATAAAATATGAAACAATCAAAATAGTGGAATACTTCTATAATATGAAAAATATTATTTCCTTTCTTAGGGAAATGAGAGTCATTGTATGGATATTGGATAACTAATAATTGTGGCTGAATTTTAAAAATAATGTTTTCAGTTTACAAAGTAAATAGAATATGTCATGATTTTTTTATAACTGTATGGTAAGTTTTTTTTTTTTTTTTTTACTTTATTTTTTAGATTTTTATTGAAACACAATTTCTTTCCCTGAAATCACCCTCATTTTTATTAATGAAGGCCAATTTATTTACTGTATTAGGTCCAGTTTTAACTTGGCCTAATTAATTACATGAACACAACAAGAATAGCAATTGATCATATAGGTTCTGCTTTGCTGGAATCTGCTTTGCTGGAATCTCATAAGGAATCTCTAGATTGAGCTTTAATTAGCTCCTCAGAGTGAAGAAGCCAAGCCATACAGTTGCATCAGGCTTTGCCTGCAAGACCTATAGATTTGGGTGAATTCCTCAAGTTCTCAAGGTTCCTCAAATTGTCTGGAGGTTCTTTCCTTGCCAGCTCCCAAGAAAGCAACCTTTATTCCTTACTTGGGAAGAATGCAAATAAGCAAGGTACTAGGCCTTTTCTCCACTGGGCTTTCCTTGGCTTTCAAGGTCAATCTTAATTCCTTAAAACTTTCTGGTGACATCAGAGTCCAGGCATGTCTCTCTGAAATATGACATCCCAAAGTCTTGGTTAATAAAACCACAATTGGAAACTGGTTCTATGTGTCTTATTATAAAGAGAACATATTCTTAGTGAATTCATGCAAACAAACATATTGCCATGGAAATAATAATACTCACTCATTAAAAGTAGGTAAGTTTAGAATTATCTTTATTCCACAGATAAGAAAGCAAAGGTTCAGCATGACTTAGTTACTGCCCAAAGTCACACAAAAAGGTAAAAAGGATTAAGCAAAAAAAAAGCAAGCAAACAAACAAACAAATAAACAAAACCTCTATGACAGACAACAGTATGGTGATTACCAGAGGGAATGGGTAATGGGTGGAAGGATGAGGCGGGGTTGAGGGTGGGAGGAGAGGATAAAGGGGGAATAAATGGTGATGGAAGGAGACTTAACTTGGGGTGATGTTCACACAATACAATGCACAGATGATGTGTTGTAGAACAGTACCCCTGAAACCTATATAACTTTATTAACCAAAGTTACCCCAATAAATTCAATTTTTTAAAAACAGAGTGGATACATTTGGTTCTAAACCTCAGTCTTTGCCTCTTCTTCACTATCTCCACCAATCCTGCTATATTTAATCCCTTTAAAACATCATAGGACTGTTTTGCTTATAAAAAGGTGCTATGCTATCTAGTATATTTCTTCTGGTAGAATCAGACCATAGCCTGAGTAATTATCCAAAGCTAGCTAAAAGAAAAAAATAGAAAGGTGATATACCAGACTTATTTTTAAAAATCAATGCTCAATTCACTAAATATATATATACAAATGTAATAACTTTTGATAATGTGAAAATACAATCAAACACATCTGAGCAAAACAAAAGGGGGTAAGAGGCAAATATTCTCTCTTCAAAATACTGAAGAACAGGAAAAGTGAAAAATCAAAGGAAGAACTTTCATAGCGAGCAATAAATAATTTGATTGTATGAAGAAAAAATACTAATGGATTCTTACATCTCAACAGGAAACTCTAAGCACTGATCCAAAGGCATCTAAATGTTTCCAGAAATGTTAACTTTTCTCCACAATATTTAAGATTGATGAATAGGGCAGCAGAGAATTGTTCCAGAAAATAAAAGCTCTATGTAAAGTGTGCCAACTCTGGTTTATCATACAAATAACTTTAAAAGCCTGACTTTATGTCAGATTTTCAGTAACCATTTTGGGACAGATGATAGTATCTTTAAATGCAGTTCTAAGACTTTGGGAGTGCTTACTCTAGGGAAATTCTGACCAACTTGATATGTTTAGCCCAATTTTATTAGACTAATATTTTAAGAAATGACCAATGGATCCATCTCTGGCAGAATATTTCCCCAAAGAGAACATTACAACTTTTGTTTTTAGTTTTATTTGATTTTCTTATATATTTTGTCATCAATTGTTTGCATTTGCATGGTAAGAAATATATTTTTAGAGAAAAAAACACATCTGAAATACAACCTTCTGTCAGTAAAAAATACAGTTAGCATCTGACCACATGGAAAAGCTGGATCATTAGTTGGAGGATATCCATATGACTAAGGCCACAGTAAACCTTTCTTCAGCAAGGTTACAGGAGTACAGAGAAGGGAATAAAATGGGGTGATCTGAGCCAAAATGGTAACAGGAATTCATGGAAGAGGTGAGAATTGAGAAGAACTTTAAAGCCTGGGTAGGATTTGGCTCCAAAAGTTTTTCCAGGCCAGGAGGCTTTGAGTCAGAGATGAGCATGATCCAGAACTCTGAGGAAACCAGTAAGTCTGGAACCATGGTTGCTTTCCATTTATTCAATAAATATTTAGTGAATAACTACTATGTTTCTAGCAGCATAAGAAATAAATTAAGCATAATTTTGTTCTCAAAAACTTCATTGTCCAGCTAGAGAAACTCTATTGGTGGAAATTGTGTTCAGCTGTCTGAAAAAGCAATAAAGCAATATGACTATTATGTCTTAATCAGAGATTCCAAACAGGTGTGCTGCTGAGAATATGCCTAGTTTGCCAATGGTTACAGGTGTGACAAGATAATGACACACCTCCACCCCCATTGCCACCTCATTCCTCTACTTAGAGCAGAGAGAGCATTTTGAATATTCAACTTTGTCTATAACTTGCCTTTTCCTTGAAAGTATTTAATATTATCATTTTAATATATTTTGTTATATAAAAAATTAGAAAACACTGGTTTTACCAAACAGTTTAGTATTTTGTCATATAAAAAATAACCTTATATACACAGCCAGCATGGTAGAGGAGTTTCCTAATATCACTTTAACTTCCTTTTATCTTCTTGTTCATCTCATGTGAGTAGCCTTAGCTGCCAGAGAGTCTGGGGAATATAAGTTTTTAGCTGGATACAGGCTATTCAAAATATAATCATTGTTCTTTTAGTAGGAACAAAGAGAGGAATAGTAATTAGGTCTGTTGAGTCTGCTTCAGAGGTTAATACATAAGCAAACAATTATAATGTCACTAGAGGCCTAGTGTGTGAATTTGTGCACTGGTGGGGTTCCTCTGGCCTGGCTGGCAATTGGGGCCAATGGGGGGGTCGGGGCAGCTGGCTGAGGGGAGGGGCCATGGGAGGTTGGCCACCCAGGGGGAGGGACCAATTGGTAGGGAGCCGGCTAGTGGGGGTGGGGGTGGGGCAGGACCATGGGAGGTTGGCAGGCTGGGGGTGGGGACCTTGGGAAGTTGGCTGGCCAGGGGAGGTTGGCTGTGGGAGTGCACTGACCACCAGGGAGCAGCTCCTGCATTGAGCGTCTGCCCCCTGTTGGTCAGTGCGCATCATAGTGACCAGTTGACCAGTTGTTCGGTCGTTTAGTCACTTAGGTTTTTATATATATAGATGTATTAACTCAAGTAATATACAGAATATCTTGGGGGAAAAAAAGTGAAGGGATACATTAGTTTTGCCCAAGGAGGTAATTGATGTTTTATAAAAGGCAGAAAAAGTGAACAGAGTCTTGAGTCTAAAGAATTAACTTAGTGTAAGCCCAAAATAAGACAGGACAAAAATCCTGAGATAAAGCATATAACTGGATACTTGAGTTTGGTAGCCAAAAAAGTCAAAGATGTCTGCTAATCTTTGTTTTTTTGAGGCCCAGAAGCTTACACCAGCACAAGGAAGTTTCCCCTGTGTTTTTGGATTGGCTTTGTGGCCAGAGAACCTGTATTTGGTGAAGAACAATTCTACAAGGAGTATCAGTGGCAGACCCTTGTAAGAGTAGTGTAGCACACCCACCAGGATGGCTACTGTGAAAAAAGAAAAAACAGACACACAGAAAATAACAAGTGCTGGGAAAGATGTAGGTAAATTGGCATTCTTGTTCACT
This sequence comes from Myotis lucifugus, assembly GCF_000147115.1. Lineage (NCBI taxonomy): Eukaryota > Metazoa > Chordata > Mammalia > Chiroptera > Vespertilionidae > Myotis > Myotis lucifugus. Next base: position 14,194,525 of record NW_005871057.1, read on the forward strand.
GTTGGTAGACATGTAAAATGGCCCAGCTGCTGTGGAAAATCATATGGCAGTTCCTCAAAAAATTAAAAATAAAGTACCATATCATATAGAAATTCCACTTTGAGTTATATACCAAAAGAATTGAAAGCAGAGTATTAAAAAGATATTTGCACATCTCTGTTTATAGCAGCATATTCACAATAGTCAAAAGATGGAAGCAATCTTATGTCCATCAACAGATGAATGAATAAAAAAAGAAACAAAATGTTTATAAACATATACATACATAGGGTATTCTTCAGCTTTAAAAAGGGAGTAAATTCTGATACATGCAACATGGATGAACCTTGAATATATTATGAAGTAAAATAAGCTAGTCACAAAAGACAAATGCTGTATGATCCTATTTATATATGAGGTACCTAGAGTAGTAAAACTCATAGAGGCAGAAAATAAAAAAGGTGGTTTCCAGAGGCTGAGGAGAGAGAGGAGTAGACAGTTATTGTTTAATAGTTATAGAATATTAGTTTTGCAAGGTGAAAAGAGTTCTGAAGATTGGTTGAACAATAATATGAATGTACTTAACCCCTGCTAAACTTTACACTTAAAAATGGTTAAGATGGTAAAAAAATTAATGTTGAATGCTTCATGCTAGAACAATTTTTCATCATTCTAGAGCTTTACCCTTCTAGAATGTTTATAGTGGTGTACATCTAATCATAAATTTAAAATATTACCTAATTTTTACATTGCTGTTCTATGTATTTTTGAAACATTAGCATTATTTTTAAAAACTGTCCTCAAAAACAAGAAAAGAAAAGAGTATTGGCAGATGTTGCATGGTCTCCTACCTTATCTACCATTTTTAAAACCATAGTGAACATATCGCTCACACATTCAGGTGCTGCTTTAGAATAAAAATTGTTATTATAGAGATAGATTAAAAAACACCTAGTTCTTACTTACTTGGCTGGTAGTCAAAAATCACAAGTACTTGAAGGGAAAGTGAATTATCCTTACAGAAGTAGACTGGTGGTTTTTTTGTTTGTTTGTTTGTTTGTTTTGTTGTTGTTGTTGTTGTTGTTTTTTCCCCAAGAAGACTGAGCAGGAGGGAGTATGGAAGGAACAATGTTCCTGGGAAAGAGAGAGTATGTACAAAAGCATGGAGGCCCGGGAGAGGACGGCACTCCCGGATATGAGCACGAGCAGTATGAATGGTCCTCAGGTGCATAAGAAAAAGCTACTGGAAGTGACACCAGAAAGGTAGGCAGAGATGCTGAGTGTTTACTCTGTGCCAACCAATCAGGTACATGCACTGCCTAATTCATCCTATAACTCTCCCATGAGGGAGGTACTATTGATGTTCATAACACAGAACAAAGTAAAGGAACAGTTAACATTACAAGAATAATTTTCCTCAGGCAGCATGGGATTGATCTGCCTGATCCATGAGGATATTGTCTTTTAGGAAAAACAACTAAATATTGCCAACAGATAATCTGTTTATTGGATGCAAGGTAGTCTAAATAATCCTTTACATGTGTGTAACAGTACTGTCTACAAAGAACTTTCTAGCACCAAGAAATAGATATTTAGGTGGAATTCTTCCCAACGTATAAGGTCCAATGTAGAGGGGCTGAGTTATCAAAGAGCTGTGAGTCCTAGAAGTATCTAGGTCTTCTGTATTTTTCTACTAACCTCACTGCCTCATTTCTCTATGGGTTTCTTTGTTGGTTTTGTTTTTCCATTTCCATCATCTCTTTACACCATGTTTGGTCTCATTAGCAACCTTTCAAAGGAGATCTCTCTGAGATAACAAAAGCCACAAATGCTTCTCATGGTGATTTATACTGTTGATTACAACCATTTGCTCACTAAATGCCAAGCAAAAGCATATGACTTCTAATTCCATTTCATATAAGAAATGCCTCTAACTTTACCATAAAATTCTACTGTGATGCCTGCTCTATGTGATTATTTTATTTTATTTTATTTGTTAATCCTCACCCGAGGATATTTTTCCATTGATTTTTAGGGAGATTAGAAGAGAGAGGGAAAGACAGAGAGAAAGAAACAGTTGCCTTCTGCATGAGCCCCAACCAGGGCCCGGGCCGGGGCGGAGCTTGCAACCAAAGTACATGCCCTTGACTGGAATTGAACATAGGACCCTTTGGTCTGCAGGCTAACACTCTATCCACTGAGTCAAACCAGCTAGAGCTATTTTTAATTTTTTATACAGAAAATTATCAAAAGGCTTTACTGGAACTGACAAAATGTATACAGAATTATTGACCTAAGTTATAATTTAATATAGAGAAATTATTTAATATAGAAGGAAAAAAGGAAGTGAAATAGGATAATTCATGGGTAGTTTTGATTTGGATATAAATTGAACAGTTTTAATGATGAGAATTGTTGAGAATTAATGATAAATGCGATGTATAGAAAATGTTAAAATATTTGTATTAGGTAATTAAAATTCAACCATAATTAGCAGATCTCAATGAAGCAATTACTATTTACCAGTAATGAGTATCTTTATCCCCAAGCTTGTCTAGAAAATTGGCAGTAAAATGGTAACAGAGGGGATACACCAGCCATGACAGAAGACATGGCTGAGGGGCCAACAGTAAGTGGTGAGGGTGACTCCAGCTCCGTGTGCTGTGTAACTCCAAGAATACTTGCAGCCAAGCATAAGCCTCCCCTCATCTCTACCCCAAGCAAGTATAGGTGAAGGAGTCCCTGGAGCAAACAGAAATGGAACAATCTAAGAGATAAGACGCGGGGTGGAGAGGGGGGGTTAAAAGAGAAAATAGTATTTTGGATTAGAAGAAAAATAAAAAAAAAGAAAAGGAAGAGTGACGACTGTATTGTCAAATGCTATGGAGATTTAGTGGAACAAAACAGGGGAATGGTAGTTTAATTTACCAGTTAGAAAGTTGTTATTAATATAATTTATTTTTAATGTATTTTTTATTGATTTCAGAGAGGAAGGAAGAGGGAGAGAAAGAAACATCAATGATGAGAGATAATTATCGATTGGCTGCCTCCTGCATGCCCCATACTGGGAATCAAGCCCCCAACCCAGCCGGGTATTTCGAATCATGACCTCTTGGTTCATAGGTCAACACTCAACAACTGAGCCACACCGGATGGGCCATCATTGATTTTAATAGGAGCGTTTTTTGTTGTTTTTTTTTAGTAGAACAGTGTGGCTAGAAGCTGGTTAGAGAAAAACAAGCAGAGGACAAGTAACTGGAATGTAGTGTGATTCTCTCTTCAAGAAGTTTATGCTAAGAGAATGAGAGAGAAGAGAATTTGTGAGGATTTCAGCTCATTATGGTCTTTATCTTTTTATATCATAGGGATGAGGTTTTCTGGTGAGAATAAGGATCACAGAGGTGGGGCATAGAAGTCAGAGAATGGTTGAAAACTGAAGAGGAGATGTGAGCTGTGCTTTAACAGCTGTAAGGTTTACATTAAGATGACAGGAGAATTACTTATTTCTTCAAAACAGGATCTGTGGATTCAGAGTGCCTATGCTGCAGTGTATTTTGATGTACTGTTTAGTACACTGTAACTAGAAGCAAAAGTTCTTTGTTCCATGTGCCACAAAATTTCTGTTCCATTAAAGCTGAATTATCTCCAATATTAATGCAAAAAATCAGATGCACAACTCCCAGACCCTGAGAGCACACTTGGACACACATGTAATAGAGGGTGGCATTCACTCAATATTATAAAAAATAAACGAACACACCGGCCTCTCCAGAAGGTCACAACACCTTTCAAAGTAAACTCATGGGGTTATAGACACTCTTTTCTTAAATGAGGTGAAAGATCCATTTAAAACATTATTAGACTTGTTTGATCTCAGAACCCTCCTAGAGTAAATGCATTTATCCTTTTGTACCAAGTCCTAAGTTGAGTAACTGTGACGCAGTCCACAGCCCATGAATTGTCTTTAATCTGCCCTTGGAAATTCACCAAAGCACTACAAAGACTCAAACTGAAATTAAATTGTCTTCAAGCTGCAGAGCAGACCAAAGTATGAGTAAGAAAATGCCATGTTAATGCCATCTATTCTTTAAATACTACCCTAGAATAGAATTGCGTATTATGGGTTTTCTTACCATTTAGAACATGATCTCTAGCGATTTAATGTAACTTCAGTCTATGAATAAATGCTTTTCTTCCCATATGAGTATATCATGCCATCATGTGTGGGCTGCAAACCTCCGTCAATCAGAGCATTGTACCAGACAGTCTGCCCTTCCGCTCTCCCTTGTAAAACTGCCACGGATTATGTCAAGTGCAATTCCCCTCTGCCCAACAGATAATGAGCTGGCACATGGAGGAAAGATCGATGTCAAACAGAAGGGGGAGATAGTTTTGAAGCTATCACTTTCAGTTGCCATTTGATTCTATTTGCAGAAATCAATCTCCTCCTCCTTGTCAACTCTGAATGTGTTATCTCTGCAGCTGCAGTTCGCTGGGTAACCAAGAGCTCTCGTTCACTCGGAAGAGCCTTTTCCATTGGAGTCAAATGGAAATGGAGCATTTTTGCAGTGGAGGGAAAAGAAGGGACATGCACAAGTGTGTATATATGTGCACGTGTGTGACTACAGAGTGGCTACCCATATGTATGAAAATAACTACAAAGCCGATGCCATCAACAAATCCCCATGTACTTGGAGACTGATTAGCAACTGAAAGTGGGTCACAGCCTACTGTGTAAATGTTCACAGATATACCCATGTGGCTAATGGATGTTAGTCAACTTTTAATTCCCTGTGCTAATCTAAGGCACAGAAAAAAATCCAATACCTGTCACATCTGCTTGAATTTATGGTGACATTATTATATTTTTAGAGGGAAAGTTGCCTGGTGATCTAAAAATGGATAAAGCTCCAAACAAAATAACGAGACCACATGCCAGCCTCTTAACTACTGAACTTGGCAGGAGTTGACAACCAAAGAATAGACTTCAATCAAAACTTGAAGGATCGTAATTGTAGAAGCCAAAGGCCAAGAGAGGATGGAAAGGATCTGCTTTTGTAGAAGCCCTGCTTCTGTACACCCATCAAGGCACAGGGTGAGGCGGTCTGATGGGCCTACTGGAAAGACCCTCAGAAAGGAAAGTATAATTAGAAAAGGGACTAACTCATGCAGAACCGAGAACTTAGACACTGATACAGGTAGAGGATCAAACCCAGATGTGCAATGAAGGGTGATAAAAGCAAGGAGACAGGAAGAAAACTTGTGCTGCGGATTTGTAACATCAAGTTCCAAAAACACGTAGGGAAGATTAGGATGGTAAAGAAGGCAAATCATTTCTTGTGGTTACATTGAAAATTAGTTGTCATCAACCCACACTTCTTGGAGTAAAGGGATACCCTTCTTAAAGTTCCCTGTTCATATCCAGAGCAAAGAGCTGTGTGTATGCCAGTACCAACTTGTTTTAATCACCTCCTGTTCACTCCATTCATGAGGGAGAGATCCCTGCCACAGGGTTATGGCCAAACACACAACACCTGACAGTAGACAGGTGAGATGGGTTGCATTTTATCAGTTACATTACTCACAGTCCAGGGGAGGAGAGTAGCACATGCAATGTAGGAATACCTGGGGGTTGCATTCAGGATCAGAGTGAACAATCAGGGCCTGTGGGAGATTTGTAGTATCAAGAGGGTGGGATGACTCTCCAGTTCTGAGGGAGGATGTGATTGGCTGTTTGAACAGTACCATGGACTGGCAGGGAACTGAAACCCACTACTCAGGCATAAGCAGGAACTTCACTTGGGCCTCTTAAGGAGGATTGCTTGGCTAGGAGATCATAACCATGGAAGCAGAATGGGGAGGGGAACTTGTGATTAGGCCATTTGAGGTTCTTCTCATTTCAGCAGATCTCAAGACAGCAAACAATATTGAGCCTTAATTTTAGGTCTTAGACCAGTGATGGCGAACCTTTTGAGCTCGGCGTGTCAGCATTTTGAAAAACCCTAACTTAACTCTGGTGCCGTGTCACATATAGAAATTTTTTGATATTTACAACCATAGTAAAACAAAGACTTATATTTTTGATATTTATTTTATATATTTAAATGCCATTTAACAAAGAAAAATCAACCAAAAAAATGAGTTTGCGTGTCACCTCTGATACGTGTGTCATAGGTTGGCCATCACTGTCTTAGACCATACACCTAAAGAGACAGCAGAATACTGGCAAATGTACCACTCCTGCTTCCTCCATTTAGAGTTTCCTTATTTCTTAACTCTGTTCTGGAAATATATAACCTGTCCCATGGAGAAAATTTATCTACCCAATCGCCCAATCTTTCCTTTTACAGTCACAATTTGCAGGAGGGTGCAAGAAGCCATTAGACTCTTAGGTTCTAGGAGTTTTCCTGCTGCTTTCAATGCTGTATGTGAAGCATAAACAAACAGAGGTAGTTGACAAGAGCACAACACAAAGTTCTTAATTAAGTAGAGTTACTGATAACATCAACAAGCACTTGAAAATAAGATTGGATATGTAAGTGTTGCCATGAAACTGCCTGGAGGATGTGGGTACTTACTGCTATTTTTAAAAATATACCTTGAAAAATTATCACTTACCTACACAATATTAAATGAGATGGAAAGGAAATTGATGTCCATTGAATTATTCATTGGATAATATCATCCAAAAAAAGGTGATAAAATGATTTGGACAAAATGCAACAAGTATGAAATAGTCTACTTTCAGTGCATGTGGTGCATTGATTCTCCTATTTGTCTCTATTTGTATCTGGGAATAATTCCTCTTGGTGTCCCCCTGAAGATATTAAATTCAGCTTTCAAAGATCTCATGACCATTTACAATATTGTTTTCAGAATTTTTACTCTAGTAATTTGGCATCACATTTGTACTAAAAAGAAAATACTATGTACTTGAAAATTTTAGCAACTCCTTTACCAATTCTCTCAAGTAGAATGATTGTTCCATCATCTGATGTTTAAAGTCTCTTTTCATTCTTTATTAGAGTACTTACCACACTCTGTAGTAATGATGTGTTTATGTGTCTGTCTCCCCTTCTAGAAGGTGAACTTTTTAAAGTCAGGGATTATCCTACTTCTTCCTTATATTAACTTCACTATCATTAGCACAGTTATCTAAAATATAATAATCTCTTAATAAGTTTTTGTGGAATGAATGTAATGAGTTAATAAATGCCATTCCTCAAAACTCTGAATTTATATATACAAATGACTATTTGACATCTCCACTAGAATATTAATTATATACTTCAAACTTAAGATATCCAAAAGACATCCTAATTTCCATTCCCTCAAATCTTCTTTCTTAGGACTTCATATCTAAGGAAAAGAGCACCACACACAGTCCCTTAGGCCAAAAAAATGTGCAAGCCAACTATAGAGAAATGTTCTCAACTTCTTAATCTAACTCAAAAGCATGTCCTGTCTACACCCAAAGTGTAGCACATACCTATTCATGTATCTCCATTTCTGTTACCATCCCCCTAGTCCAAACTACCATCATTTTTTCCCCAGATCTCCTCATTTCCACTCTTGTCCCAGTCTGTCCTCCACATAGACTATGGGGTGATATTTTAAAAATATTAATCATATGTTACTTTTCTGCAGGACACCCTCCATGAAATTCCCACATTTTCTAAAGTACTTTGGCCTTATGTAGACCTTTCTACTTCTCTTACTTTGTCTTCCACTACAGTCCCTCAGTCTGCCCCAGTGCCACTGACCTCAGAGATCCTCAGATGGGCCTGGCTTATCTTAGCATATTTTTTTCATGACTTGTTTTCCTTTCATAAATTATTTGCCCTCTAAATGTGTCCTTGACAAGTTCCTTTTTGTCACTGAGAAGTCAGCATAAATTCTATCTCCTTATTAACACCTTTCTGATCTTTCTGTCTAAAGCAGCCCCTGGGTCATTTTCTTTCACATCATCTGGCTTTATTTTTAATCATAATATTCATCATGGTCATCTAAAATGTTTTTACTTGTTTACTTATGCTGATCTTTTTCACGGCTAAATTTCCAGGGCTCAAATAGTGCCTAGCCCATAAAAAAAGTAAATGATATTTGGGAATGAATAAGCTCATGAATACATTAAGAAACTGAATCAATAAATATGCAAATGAGTTTGTGAATAAAAGCATGAATAAATTAATTTTATTCTTTGACATTTATATTATCTTGATGATATCACTGCCAATATGAAATATTATGTATTACTAATCATGAATTATCCATCTCTATAAACTTTATATGACATATATAAAATAATGAAATCTGATAAGAATCAACCTTATAAACTTAGATGTATTTAGGCTAAGAAACACCTTGAAAATACTTTTTCCCCCACTGCCATTATTCATAAGTAAATTTTAAAAACTTCTTGTTGCTATTAGTTATTTTATTCTTCTTATCTTCTCTTACCTCTATCTTTTACAAATATCTAATGCTGGAAAATTTTGTTTTTAAAATTTTCTTCAAAAGCCAGGCTATCTGGTGGGCAGTATTATTGAGTAATTGAAACCTCTTCAGATATTCTGAATAGTACTATATTTATTAAACAAATTGAATCCAAGTTAAAATTTTACTAAAAAGACTACTCCAGGCCCTAGTAGCTTCACTGATTAAGTCTACTATACATGTAAGAAAGAAAAATTAAAAATTTGATGTAAATTCTACCAGATAATTACAGAAGAGGAAACCTTTCCAACTTTTTCAAGAGGAAAGTATTATTCTAACCTCAAAATCAGGCAAAGATGTTATAAGAAAAGAAAATTATGGACCAATATCTCTAATTATCAAAGATACCAAAATTCCTAATAAAATGTTAGCAAATTGAATTGAAAATATATTAAAAGGATCATGGCAAAGAGGGGTTTATCTCAAAAGTGCAAGGTTAGTTTAATGCTTGAAAACAAATCAAGGTAATTCACTATATCAACAGACTAAAAAAGAAAAAAATATATAATATATGACTATCTCACTAGATATAGAAAAAACATTTGATGAAATTCAACATCTATTCTTTATTAAAACAAAAACAACACCAAAAAATTTCTCAGCCCAGCCAGTGTGGTTCAGTGGTTGAGCATCAACCCATGAACCAGACCACTGTTCGATTCCTGGTCAAGGCATATGCCCAGATTGCGGGCTTGATCCCCAGTGTGGTGCATGCAGAAGGCAGACAAACAATTATTCTCTCTCATCATTGATGTTTCTCTCTCTCTCTCCCTCTCCCTTCCTTCCTTTCTGAAATCAATAAAAAAATATTTTTAAAAAGCCATTAAAGAAAATTGGATTTTATTTTAAAAGATGGAAACTTTTAAACACACACACACACACACACACACACACACCACAAACAAACAACAAAACACAAAATCCCTCTCAGCAAACTTGAAATAGAAATGTTCTTACTTTAATAAAGGAGAACTTTCCTAATAATAGACAAACATGTAAATTGACCATACCTTTGCTACGCTAACCAGCCAATCAGGAGAATATGCAAATTAACCCAACAAAGATGGCGGTTAATTTGCATACATAGACACAAAGCGGCGGAGTGAAGACCAAAGGCAACTCCGGCTGGAGCGAAGGCCTGGGTCCCGGGTGCCTGAGAAAAACAGGTGCTGGAAGCCAGGGGAAGGGAAAGCCTATTGCACGAATCTCTTAGTGCAACAGGCCTCTAGTCTATAATAAACTTAAACCTAACATCATTCTTGATTGTGAAACATTGAAGTTACTTCCCAATAGCAGAAACAAGGCAAGGAAATCCATTTCGACCAATCCTGTTCAACACTGCACTGGCAGTTTTAGCCAGAGCAATAGGTAAGGAAAGAAAATAAAAAAGATGTAAGGAATAAGATGCTTTAAAGCAGCACGATATTGGCATGAGGTTAGACAAATAACTCAATATGAAAAAGGTAGAGTCCAGAAATAGACCCTCATATACATGGCCATTTTAATTTTCAACAAAGGAGAGAAGAATATTCAGTGGGGAAAAATTACCTTTTCAACAGGTGATAGTGGACCACTTAGAGCTCCATATGCAATAATAATAATAACATTTGATTGAGAATTACACAATACACAAAAATTAACTCTACATGGATCATAGACCTAAATATGAAATCAAAAACTATAAAACCCTAGGAAAAATATTTAAAAAAATATTTATGACCTTGGAGTAAGTGTTTAAGAGGGAAAACATCCCAGCAATTATGGTTCTTACTTTTTAGTGGGGAGTTTAAGATGGGGTCAATAAGTTCTTTTCTAATAAAATAAAGTAACAATTTTTAATAACTCATAAAAGTAAATCATTGGAAATATTTGGGTTTAGCATTAATAAGGATTCTGGTCTAAAGTTGATAAGTGAGTACTTTCTAATTTTTAAAAAATGTTCTGTTAGCATCATTTGACTAAAGTCAGTTGTGCATATATTAAATAAGGGAAAGAAAGATATAGATCCAATTTATTGAGCAAAATAATGTCTATTGTTTTCTAACTGATTTTGTTTATATCGTTTTTTCATCTCTGCTGTTTACAATCATTGGAAATCCTGGCTATTTCTCTACTTATATCCATGAAAAGTCCCTTCAGCTTACAGCATTTCCCAGTGGTAACCAGAACAGCTAGGAAACCTGCCGTCCAATAATGTTCCATGGGAAAACACAGAGACACTTGGTTTTCCAAAGCTCTAAGGAAGGCACTATTGAGAGGGACAACATCACTGAGAAGCTTGCCATCTGGTGGTAGAAGATGCTGTTACAGGATAGATATCGATGGGAAATAAGATCTCAACATAATAGAGACCAGCTGATGGTGTTTAACTCTGAAAAGGCAGGTGGCAACAATTATAGAAATAAGCAACAAAGTCTGAATGGCAGCCAGAAAATTGGGGTGGTGCTGATCTAGAGAGATATGGGGATAGTTATATCGAACACAGTACCCTAGAAGCAAGATGGATGGACAACCTAGGTTTTTGCTCAATCTATACAATCAAAATAATTCAAGGACAGATGGTCAGGAAGCTGAGGACATTCACTCCAATAAAATGTATGGCCCCTTGCTACTAGATTTTAGACCCAGACCCAGTGACTAAGGGAGAGGCCAGGTGCTCAGGAGGAGAACTCTGTAACACCATTATAAGTATATATTATAATTATTTAATTGGTCTTTCTCCAAAGTAAACCATGTTCATTGACACAGGAAACTACATTGGGAAAAGAAGAATTATTCAGACTACTCAGACATTTGAAAATATCAAACACAGAATCTGAGTTGATACTGATATTTGGGAGCTTGGAAACATAACGATGCCTCTGTTAGAATGGGGACCAACAACATGATTCTGGTCTAGGTTTAGCTCACCAGTTGGACCATTGAGATCATGGATCTACCCAGTGGTTATTTCCCCAGCCATCCAATGAATAATTAGAATGGACTTACTTTCTAGTTGGCAGAACTGACACATTAGTTTTGTGGTCCATGAGGTAAGAGCTATCAGAATGGAGAAAGCTAAGAGGAAGACCCTGAAAATCCCCCTCCTCAACCTGGCTAAAATACTAAATGCAAAATGATATTATATCCTGGGCTTTGGCAGAGATAGGTACCTCCCTTAAATAAGTAAATGATGCAAAGGTGATAGTGCTAATGTTATCTCCAAAAATAGTCTGGTCCCTACAAAAGTATAGATCAATGTTAGTGGATTAAAATAGATTACTTCAAAGTCTTCCAAGTAGTTGCTGCTGTTAAAGATGTGAAGATTACCAAAACAGATTAAAACTCTCTTAGTATACAGTATGCAGCCTTCTATTTGGCAAATGCATCTTTTTTTTGTCCTTATTGGGAATCAGGATCAGAAGCAGAATTAGAAGCAGATTGCCTTTCTATATATTGGGCAACATTTTGCTAACTCTTCTACATTTAAAAAGTATATATTTTTTATTGATTTCAGAGAAGAAGGGAGAGGCAGAGAGAGAGATAGAAACATCAATGATGAGAGAGATTCATTGATTGGCTGCCTCCTGCATGCCCACAACTGGTGATGGAGCCTGCAACCCAGGCATGTGCCCCACCAGGAATTTGATGGTCTTTAGGGTTTTCTAGGTACAATATCGTCATCTGCAAATAATGACAATTTTACTTCCTTCTTTCTAATTTGGATGTATTTTATTTTTTCTTCTTCTCTGATTGCTGTGGCTAAGACTTCCAGTACTATGTTGAATAAAGGTGGTGAAAAAAAGACCACCTGTCTTGTTCCTGTTCTTAGGGAAAATGGCTTTAATTTTTGCACATTGAGTATGATGTTGGTTGTAGCTTTGGCATATATGGCCTTTATTATGTTGAGGTATGAACCCTCTATTACCACTTTGATGAGATCTAACAAAAATGGATGTTGGGTTTTGTCGAATGCCTTTTCTGTGTCTATTGATATGATCAAGTGATTTTGTCTTTCAGTTTGTTTATGTGATGTATCACATTTATTGATTTGAAAATATTGTACCAGCCTTGAATGCTCAGAATAAATGCCACTTCATCCTGGTGTATGATCTTTTTAATGTATTGCTGGATCCGATTTGGTAATATTTTGTTGAGGATTTTAGCAGGGCTTTTGTGTGCTGGGAGTTTTTTGTTGTTGTTGTTGTTGTTTTTTATCACTGCTTCAATTTCACCAGTAGTTCAGTTTTTTTGATTCTTTCTATTCAGGTTTGGAATATTGTATTTTTCTAGGAATTTGTCCATTTTGTCCAGGTTGTCCCACTTGTTGGGACATAGTTGTTCAAAGTGTTTTCTTACAACCTTTGTATTTCTGTGTTGTCAGTTGTTACTACATCTGCTTCTTTTCTGATTTTATTTATCTGGGTCCTCTCTCTTTGTTTCTTGGCGAGTCTTACTAAGGGTTCATCAATCTTACTTATCTTTTCAAAGAAAAAGCTCTTGGTTTCATTGATTATTTGTTTGTTTGTTTGTTTGTTTTAGTGTCTATGTCATTTATTTCCACTCTGATCTTTATTACTTTCTTCTACTTACTCTAGGCTTTTCTTTTTGTTTTCTTTCAAATTATTTAAATTGTTGAGCTAGACAGTTTATTAGAAATTGTACTTCTTTCTTCTGTAGGCCTGCAGTGCTTGAACTTCCCTTTCAGGACTGCTTTTGCTGTGTTCCATAGATTTGGGATTGTTGTGTGTTCATTTTCATTTTTTCCAGGAAGTTTTTTATTTCTTCTCTAGGGGCCCAGTGCACGAATTCATGCACCTTGAAAGGAACTGTGGGCTGCGAAGCTGCAGTGGGCACAGGGGCAGATCTCAGCTTATCCTCCGCACCCCCGCCTGGCCCCTCCAGCCACAGCCCCCAGCCCCTTGTCTTCTGGCAACTCTGCTCCCACCACTAACGGTTCTGGCTCCACTCACACCCACTGATGGCACAGAGTGATTAGGGCCAGCGCCATCAGTGGGTGGAGTGGGGCCTGCGCCGTCAGCGGGTGTGAGTGGTAGCTGCTGCCCTGATCACCCCTCAGGAGCAGGGGGAGGTGGAGAAGCCCTGAGGGGTGATCGGGGCTGGCAGCTGCAGCTTGCACCCACTGATGGCACTGAGCGATTGGGGCCAGCTCCAGGCGCCGGCAGCAAGTGCAAGCAGGGCCGGCGCCAGCAGCAGGTGCGAGTGCTGGGAGGGACCACAGCGTGCGGGAGCAAAGAATTTTCAGTAACCACCAGAGGCTTGCCCCAATGTCCACAACCAAAGCCCTGCTTGGTCTGGCATCCCTGCTCACCTGCTCCACCATCCCGCCGTGGCCGATGCCCACCATGTTCTGTGCATGTCCCCCGGTGGTCAGCACATGTCATAGCGTCCAGTTTTTCGGTTGTTCCACTGTTTGGTTTATTTGCATATTAGCCTTTTATTACTTAGGATGATCTCATTGGTAACCCATTCATTATTTAACAACATGCTATTCAACTTCCATGTGATTGAATATTTTGGAGTGTTTTTATTGAAATTTATCTCTAGTTTCATGCCATTTTGATCAGAGATGATGTTTGATCTGATTTCAATCGCCTTGAATTTGTAGAGACTTAGTTTCTGTCCTAACATGTGGTCTATCTTTGAGAATGATCCAGTTGCACTTGAGAAGAATGTATATGCTAAAGCTTTGTGGTGAAAAGTTCTGTAAAATATCAATTAAATCCATTTGGTCTAGAATTTTGTTTAGGGCCACTTTTCCTTGTTGATTTTTTTTTTTGTCTAGAAGATCTATCCAGTGATGTCAGTGGGGTGTTAAAGTCCCCTACTATGATTGCATTGCTGTCAATATCTCCCTTTAAGTCCTCCAGAAGTTTTTTTTTATATATTTAGGTGCTCCTATATTGGGTGCATATATGTTTACCAGGGTTATATCCTCTTTCTGTAGTAATCCTTTTAGTATTATGAAGTGGCCTTCATTATCTCTTGTTATGGTCTTCATTTTGAAGTCTATTTAGGCAGATATTTCTACCCCAGCTTTTATTTCATTTGCATGGAAAACTTTTTCCCCATCTCTTCACCTTCATCCTGTGTGAGTCTTGTTCTGATGTGGGTCTCCTGTAGATAGCATATAATTGGGTTATGTTTTTATATCAATTCAGCTACTCTATGTATTTTGATTGGAGCATTTAAGCCATTTAAATTTAAGTTTATTATTGATAGGTACTTATTTGTTGCCATTTTCATTCTTTACTAGAGGTCCATTGCACAAATTCATGAACCAGTGGGGCCCCTCAGGCTGGCTTGCAGGATAGGGCTGAACCTGGCTCTCTGACATCCCCTGAGGAGTCCTGGATTTCAAGAGGGTGCAGGCCAGCCCACGGGACCCCACTGGTGCAGGATCAGGGCTGGGAGGGGCACGGAAGGTTGGCCAGATAGGGAGGGACCACTGGAGGGCTCCAGGGTGTGTCTGGCCCATCTTGCTCAGTCCCAATCAGCCAGACCCCAGCAATAAGCTAATCTACAAGTTGGAGCGCCTGCCTCCTGGTGATCAGTGCACATCATAGTGAGCAGTTGAGCAGCCTTAGCAAATCATTAGCATATTACACTTTGATTGGTTGAACGGATGACCAGAGACCAGAGACTTAGCATATTAGGCTTTTATTATGTAGGATACCTCTCTCTCTCTCTCTCTTTCTCTCTCTCTCCATATATATAAAAAAGAGGGGATATGCTAATTGACCATCACACCATCACAAGATGGAGGCGCCCACAGCCACAAGATGGCGGTGCCCAGTTTCCTCAGCTCTCCCTCATCCAGCCAGAATGCCCCAGTTCCCTCAGTCCCATCTCATCCAGCCTCAGTCCCCCAGTCCTCTCAGCCCTGCAGGGGAAGGCAGTTAAGTGAGATCCAGCTGGCAGGGGAGGGCAATTGGTGGTGATTGGGCTGACAGGGGAGCAGTTAGGTGTCAATCAGGCTGCCAGGGTAGCTGTTAGAGGGCTATCAAGCTGGCAGGCAGAGTGTTTAGGGGTGATCAGGCAGGCAGGCAGGTGAGCAATTAGGAGCCAGTGGTCCTGGATTGTGAGAGGGATATCCGACTGCCAGTTTAGGCCAATCCTGTAGGGATCGGGCCTAAACTGGCAGTTGGACATCCCCCAAGGGGTCCCAGATTAGAGAAAGTGCAGGCTAGGCTGAGGGACACCCCCCCCCCCACATGAATTTCGTGCACCAGGCCTCTAGTATATATGTGTGTGTGTGTGTGTGTGTGTGTGTGTGTGTGTGTGTGTCTATATATATATATATATATATATATATATTTCTTCTTCTTACAACAGTCTCTTTAGCATTTCTTGCAGTTCTGGTTTGTGACAATAAACTCCTTTAGTTTTTTTTTGTTTTGTTTTGTTTTGTTTTGTCTGTGAAACTCTTTCTTTCACCTTCACATTTTAATGATAACCTTGATGTATATAGTAGTCTTGGATTCAGTTTCTTGCTTTTCATTACTTTGTATACTTCTTGCCACTCCCTTCTGGCCTAAAATGTTTCTGTTGAGAAATCAGCTGCCAGTCTAATGGGAACTCCCTTGCAAGTAATTTTATATCTCTTTTTTGCAGCCTTTAAGATTCTTTGTCTTTAACATTTTCCATTTCAATGATGATGTGTCTTTGTGTGAGTCTTTTTGGGTTCCTCTTCAGTGGGTCTCTCTGTATTTCATGCACTTGTGTGACATTTTCCTTTACAAAGTCAGGGAAGTTTTCTGTCATTATTTCTTCAAACATGTTCTCTATTCCTTGCTCAAATGCTTCTCCTTCTGGTACCCCTGTGATGTGGATGTTGGTACATTTCATGTTGTCCCAAAGCTCCCTTAAACTCTTCTCTTGTTTTTAAAATTTTTCCAATTCCTGCTGCAAATGGATATTTTTTTCTACCTTGTCTTCCAATTCACTGTTTTGGTCCTTTTGCTTCTTCTAGTCTAATGTTCATTCCCTACAGGTTCTTCTTTTTTTTTTTTTCTTTAATATAGCTTTATTGTTGAAAGTATCACAGATGTCCCATTTGTTGTTTTTTTCTCCCATTGACCCCCTGTACCCTTCACCTGTCCCTCACAGGCTTTCACCATGCTATTGTTTGTGTCCATGGGCTATGCATATATGCATATAAGTTCCCTCATTAATCTCTCCCTATCCAACTCCACCAACCCCCATCTTTCCTCTGAAATTTGTCAGTCTGTTCCATGCTTTCCAGGTTATTTTTTTGTTCATCTATGTCATTCTTCATTTCCAATTGATTCTTATTAATGATTTCTACCTCTTTTTTTATGCTGGTATATTGTTGCGGCTGACCAGCAGACCCTGAGCGATGGATGAATGTATTACTCCGTCACACCATTTGCTGTGAAAGAGAGGGCCAAAGGACTGCCTGGCTAAAGAAACCAGGCAGCCTTGATTGCCTGCCTCATTATGCTTTTATTGTAGCAGCAGTTTGAGATAAAGTTTATCTTTTAGATACAATCAGTAGAGTAAGTAATCTTGGAAGGACACATGTGTTTGTAGTGTCTTTTAAGCAAGGACACCCAGAAGATTAAGCATAAGGATTCCAGTAAACAACCGGGGGTCTGCTTGTGCAAAGACTTATTTGGAAAGGTCAAGGAATAATTAGGGGAACCGCCTTTGGCACTCCCCTAACTTGGAATTCTGATAAACAGGGCAGGCGGCCTTCCGCACACTTCCCTTTTCTCAGAATGTCCTCCTTACAAACTTTCCAATCAAGTCTCATGCTTCCCCATAGTGTATTTCTCATTCAGTTCCTTATAGTTCTAATTCAGTTGCTTGTGGTACCACTAAGTTGTTCGAGCCCCTTTATAACCATTACTTTGAATTCTTTATCTGACAAATTGCTTACCTACATTTCATTTAGTTCCTTTTCTAGTGATCCCTCCTCTTCTTTCATTTTGGATGGTTTCTTTATTTCCCAATTTTATCTGTCTGGTATCTGTGGCACTGGGTGAGGCAGGTCGAGTCACAGGGGCAGGCCCATGCATCTGGGGGTGACTGATCTCACCAGGTCTCAGCAGTTGGTCCAATCTTCTAGTGGTGCCAGGTTAGGTGTTCCAGTTTGCAGTAGCAGGTCTGTGCATCTGGGGGTCTGAGGGTTTGAGTCATAGTGGCAGGTGTGGGCACACCACATCAAGGCAGTGGGGGGCAGTTGTCCATGGGTGCTGGCTTGGGCATGCCTGGACAGAGTGGCAGGTCTGTGTGTCCAGGCTGGCCACATATCAGCTTGTGGAGGAGGTGGGACTAGACAGGCACTCCACTTGTGAAGAAAGCAGGGCAGGCCAGGCCTTTTCTCTTATTTTTTCTCCTTTTTAAAATGTATTGTTCATTTAAAAGTTACAAATATGTTTATACTTTTAAAAATTGGACTTTATTAAAGACTCATATCTATGTTTAATATTTCATATCAATTTTTAAATATATTCTTATTTATGTCTTTCTCATAGAAAATATAATCACCTAGTAATGTGTCCTACTCATTCCTCATGTTTATGCCATACAATTTTAGTTCTGGATCATCATATGTATACATTTTAGGGCATATTTTTTTAACATATATTTTTATTGATTTCAGAGAGGAAGGGAGAGGGAGAGAGAGAGAGAGAGAAACATCAATAATGAGAGAGAATCATTGATCGGTTGCCCCCTGCACACCCCCCACTGGGGATCGAGCCCACAACCCAGGCATGTGCCCTTGACTGGAATAGAACTCGGGACTCTTCAGTCCACAGGCTGATGCTCTATCCACTGAGCCAAACCGGGTAAGGCTTAGGGCATATTTTTTTAAAAAAATATAAAATTCTAATAAATTATTTACTTGTCCTTACTTCCCATATACGTGTATTGTCACATCCTCCTAGAATACTTATTCTTGTTTTTAATTAAATACTTTTCTGAGATTCCTTTTAAAATTTATCTTTCTGTTGTAAAGCCACTGAGGTCTTATATGCCTGAGAATAAGCATATGTTACTCTCAAATTTGTATGAAGTTAGACAAATAAAAAATCATGTTATACTTTTTTCTTTGAAAGTATTATTTCATTGTATCCTTACTTTAAAAAAAGAGAAGTCTGATATCAATCTAAGTTTTGTATCTATGAAAGCAATCTATTTTCTTTTTAAGGTTTTAGAGTCTCCCCTCCCCCTTCAAATAAATGATATTCTTAAAATTTACTTTAATCTTTTTAGGAGTTTTTGTTAGTATTACATTGTTCTGTTTATTCATTTTTGTTTGACATTCTATTTCTCTCAAAATAATTTATTTCATTCCTTTAATCTGAAAAAAATAAGGTAAATTATTTCTTAAACTATTTTCTCCCATTTATTCATTGTTTATTTTTTCTCTCTCTTATGGAAAATCCATTATATATCTGCTGAGATTTTTTCTAGCCTCCATTTGTCTTAACTCCCCATTTTTATTCTCCATCTCTGTATTCCTTATTGATCTCTTTCTCAGACTCCTTAAGAGCTTCTAGATCTCATCTTTCAAGTCATTAATTTCGTATATGGTTGTGTTGTTTCTGCTGTTTAATCTATTTATTGAATTGTTTGTTCAAATTATTATATATCTTATACCCAGTATTTTGAATTAGTTCATTTTTATAACTCTTGTTATACAAATATCTTTCTTTATATCTTTGAAGATATGTTTTTCAAATAGTTTTTTCCATCTGGTCAAGAAATTCTACTTTTTCTCATGCAAGCTGTTGAATGTGTTATCTTTCTTCTAGAGAGATTGTCTTTCCTCAGATAAGTTGTCATGCTTTCCTGCGGTCAGTTTTCCTTTGGACATATTAGTCACTGGGCTGATGATGAACATGGGAAGAAGGAGTAAAGCAGCTGAGCCCTACTAAGCAGCCTCCCATAAATTTTGGACTTGGAAATAACTGTGCCTCAAAGTAGAGAGTCTTTACAAACTTTCCCACACCAGGAAACTGCTTGAACCTCCACCAGAATTATCTTACTGGAATGTAATTTTCTTACCTTCAGTTTTAGAAAAAGAGGAGGAAAAAAAGTAATAAATGGCAGTGACCAGTCTACCTAACCTTGCTGTTATCTGCACCTCACCTCAGCTAGATGCTACTAGCATACTCTTCTACCTTCTTGCATTAGTTACTGGCTGGGCAATCATCTTCTGAAGGAAATACTGGCGGCAGGCAGGGAGTGGGGTAATATTACAATTAAAAGCCTGTCTTTGCACCTCTCTGCCTCCCATTGCATCTGGTTCTCTTCCACTTTGGGGGACTATTTCCAATTTTATACTAGAATATAACCAGCTTCTAATTCCCCAGATTTTTTTTATAATAAACTAATACTCCAACCAAGAAATAAAAAGTATTTAATATTTAATAAGTCTGTTATGCAAATATTCTACCTTAGGTTTGGGCTAGTGAGTTAGGCACAGCTCATGTTAGTTTTTCACCTGTTCATCATTATTTGATCTGTGTCATTTAGATATACTTCTATATCATATTTTTGAAAACTCTTTCAAATTCTGGAAATACACATAACACCCACTTTTATACGTGAGTTTCCTATCTGACAATGACACACATTAATCTATGTATCTTGCTTAATAGAAATAGGAAACAAAACAAAACAAAAACTTCAGGTTATTTAAGTATAAAGTACTTCAAGCTTGAATTTTGGCACTATTTCAATTTTTGCTTTTTGTTTATGATTCATATAATAATTTGCCTCAGACAAATTAATTAGTTGTATGTGTCAAGCTGGTTAAATGCATGCTAAATATTTTCCCAAGAGAACTAAGTTGAAAGTGGGTGCTATTAAAACCTTCAAATGAACAAAATCTGTTTTTAACAAGTCACACATTATTAATTAGAACTGGATAGTGAGGCATATTTTTGGATGCTTGCCAAGAATAATTATGGAATTTCTTTTTTTATTGAAACAAGATGAGTTAATCAAGAAAAGCTAACTCAGCTCACTATGACCAAAGCTTGAAAGCATGACCATAAACTCCTCACCTTATCAGTTTGGGTTAGGGTTGAAAAGCAAGTGCAGTCCAGGGATAATTCTTATGCTATAATTGATACCTGAGGAGATCTTTATCCATTTTTTTCATTTTAAGTAGGTAAGAAATTGGATATCCAGAAAAATAATGTTATTGACCCAAAGTCACACTGCTGGTCAGCAGAGCCAGAATTGTGGAACAAATTTTTATTCCTGTCATGGCTAAAAATGGCTAAAAATCATGGCTTATTCAGTAAGTTTCATTATACATCATTCTACATTAAATCTAAATAATACTTTACTTTTGAAAATTATTATAAAATGTGTATAAAACTTTATATATAAATATGGTTCTAAATAATTGAATCATTGCCAGGAAGGACTCTTTGTCTTTCATGACGGAATTTTCTTTCTCATTTGTGCTTGGCTAAGTACCCACTTCCTCTTTTTTTGTACTTTAAGGAATTATTGTGCCTCCATGATGCAGCCATGGTGGGACTCTTATTCAATATGTCCACTCCCTACCTCCTAACCCAACAAGTTCAATCGGATTCTCTCTTTGAAGACTTTAAATCTTGAGAAGCATGCTATAAGGGCCGAAAAAAATATCAGTGAGAGAATGTTCATTATGAGTAGTCGTTGTTATCTAGACCCACTGAAATTCCTTGAGGCTAATCTTTCTAGGAGTTTAATGCTAGTCTAGTATTCTCGTCACCCTTCTAATTACCCTTCTCATTGCTCTTCTCATCATCTAGCTAACTGATACCCCTTTTTTCTCTGCATGCATTGGCTAGAATCAGTTTTTGTTGCTTGCAATTACTGGGCTCTAACTGATGTAATTTCTATCTCTGTGCCTGAAGTAGGACACGGCCTTAGTCAGATTGTTTGTGTGACCATGTGTGGCATTGTTCCCAATAAGAATTGATCTGGCACTCTTCATTTGCCATACTGTTTCATTTGCTTTATCTTTTGTAAAAAAAAAAAAAATGTTAACAGCCTAAGAGATGATGAAAACTTTTACTTGTTAGCAAAAACTACTTATGATTACTAGACATACCTAACCCTAATACCTTAATGCAGACTCCAAATGAAAACAAGCACTGTCCTTCTTCATGAGGCTCAAGAGAAATACAAACGTCTTAAGGGAACTCTTTAAAGAAAACTCATAAGAATGAAAATCTTAGATGTAGAGGGATTTATTACATTCTGTTTTTACTACTGAATTTATAAATGGTTTCCATGATATGTGTTTGAAGGAAATGGCAAACTGAATACATTTATACAAGGAGATTCTTGCATAAGGCTCAAAAGGTCATTGTAAGCCTGCAAAGAGTACTCAGTAATTATTTTTTAAGTGTTGGGAGTAGTTAGTACAGGAGATATGGGCAGCAACATGCCAGTATTGAGTGAACAATACTTTTAGAAACTATAAGACACCCTGCTCTTTCTATTTTAATTGAAGAAATTGGATGACAAAGAGAAAAGGAAAACAGGGTGAAGAGAATAAGAAGAAAAATAGTAAAGGGAAATTAACATTTATTACAGATATTAAGGACCTTCTATATGTCAAGTACATTCCAGATGATTATATTAATTATCTCAACTATTCCTATCTTGTGAGGTAGATTTTATTATGCTCATTTTATATAAAGAAGTTAGGACTGGAAGAAATTAATTTCCCAAAGATCCCAAAAATTGTGAGTGAAGGTTTTTAGAATCAGATATGTCTGATTTAAATTCCATGCTTAGGTACTACTAAACTAGTACTACCACCATTACTATCACTACTCTTAGGGCTTAACTAGAAAGATTTTATGTAAATGAATGAGGACTTTGTTAGAAAAACTTCACTAAAAGGAGTCTTAGGCACTTGCTAACTTCTATTCTTGTGCTAAAATACAATATACTCTGATGAAATTCTTGAGTATTCTTCTTTCTCCTTTTTCTTCCCTCTCCTTTTTCTTCCCACTTTTGATCAATCTAAAAAAAAGTCTCTTTGTATTTAAAACTAGAGGCCCGTTGCACAAAAATTTGCATTGGGTGTCCCTCAGCCTGGCCTCCCCTCGGGGGATGACCACCGCTGGCTTAGGCTTGCTCCCCGGGAGATTGGGCCTAAGCTGGCAATCAGACATTCCTCTGGCAGCCCAGCAGCCCTCGGGGGATGTCCACTTGCCAGCGGGGAGCAGACCTAAGCTGCAGTCGGACATCCTTAGCACTGCTGAGGAGGCGGGAAAGGCTCCCACCACCACCGCTGTACTGGCAGCCATCAACCTGGCTTGTGGCTGAGCAGAGCTCCCCCATGTGGGAGTGCACTGACCACCAGAGGGCAGCTCCTGCATTGAGCGTCTGCCCCCTGGTGGTAAGTGTGTGTCATAGTGACCAGTCATTCCCAGTCTTTCTGCTGTTAGGGTCAGTTTGCATATTACCCTTTTACTATATAAGATAGAGGCCTGGTGCAAGGGTGGGAGCTGGCTGGTTTGCCCTGAAGGGTGTCTCGGATCAGGGTGGGGGTCCCGCTTTGATGCCTGGCCAGCCTGGGTGAGGGGCTGATGGCTGTTTGCAGCTAGTCACACCCCCTTCAGGGTGGGGGTCCCCACTGGGGTGCCTGGCCAGCCTCGATGAGGGGCTGATGGCTGTTTTCAGGCTGGCTGGGGACTGAACCTCCCAGCCTCTCCTATTTTTTTTTATTCTGGGATTTATTTACCTTCTATAATTGAAACTTTGTTGCCGTCACTGGAGCTGAGAGCCAGCTCCTGCTCGCTGCAGCTCCAAGGCCACGGCCTGCTGAAAGCAGGTATCTGGGGTTTGTTTAGCTTCTATAATTGAAACTTTGTTGCTTTTGGAGCTCAGAGCCGGGCTGCAGCAGGCAGGGAACCTTGGCTTCCTCCATCACTGGAGCAAGCAAGCCTCCTGCTCGCTTCAGCTGCGTGGCTGCCAGCCGCCATCTTGGTTGAGTTAACTTACATATCGCACTGATTAGCCAATGGAGGCGTAGCAAAGGTACAGTCAATTACCATGTTTGTCTATTATTAGATAGGATTAGTTGATTATAGCCAATTTCTGCAAGGTGATTTTTGCTAACAAACCATAATTGAACCCAGTTGTTTAGTCTATCTATACGTTATTTCTCCTTCATTTTACTGAAATGAACACAGGCAGAACTGAGTCTTAATAGCAGCACAGGAGTGGTGTGGTATAAAAGAGGCATAACAAATACAAGCTCATGACACTTAATTACATTTATCTCCAGAAAACGTAGTCAAAAGTGGACCTTGTATTACTTAAACAAACTTCTTTCTCTTTGCAGTATAATGATTAAGAGAGATGGACCAATGTACTTGGTTCAATTCTGTTTGATTTTAGACATTTAAAAAAAATCTGTCTATGCCTCAGTTTTCTCATTTGAAAAATATAATGCAAAGGATAAAAAAGGTCAATACATGAAAACATCTTTGGTATTGTACCCTTAATATACTTAATATACTTAGTTTTTATTGCCATTGTGTTAGCAGAGTGAACAATGCTTTTTGAAAGTGTCAGACATCCTGCCTTTTCCATTTTAATTAAAGAGTTAAATGACAATGAGAAAGGGAGTTTGGAGATGGAGGAAGTGGAGGTTTCTTCTTCCTTTGGGGTACTCAGAGCTTATTTCTAGGAGAGGGTAGAAACAACTGGCCTCCACTTTCCTACCTTTTCTGAGTCATTCTGTTAAATTGAGAGTGAGATCTAACTCTTTATTGGAACTACATGTTTACTGGGCATGAAAAGATAGTAAACAATTAAAATGTGAATGCATGGGATACATTAAAATGATAGATAATGTTTGAACTAATCTAATAAAAATCCAAAACACATTTGAGTGAAAGAAATAAAAATAAAATCTGCATCTCATGGATGAAATTTTAAGTCTTTAAAAATGGTTCCAAACTTTTATCCATTCTCCACATCAGAAGATCTTGAAAGATAAAAGGACACACTAGCAATTTGCAAGTATGCTTGGACTGGAAGGCCTTGATGATTCTATTAGTACAGGCTTTGAAATAGCTTAATATAAAGCACATATACTATAGATACAGCTTATGGTTGGCAAATATTCTAATAAAATTGATTTTGTTCATACCAAGGGAAATGACCTAGCGACAGATCAAACGGTCTTTAAAAGTACGGTAAACCATTTTGGTATCTATATCTGCTTTCACAAACTTCAAAATATCATCCAAAAGAAGTCTGTCTTTGAATAACCAAATCTTTTTATCAAGTGTTTCAGTAGAGTTATGATATTTTTAGATATCAAATCAAATAGCTCAGACAGAAAAAAAATCAATGCAATCCCAACATCAATTTTCCAAAAAATTTTTTTAAAAAAATCTATTTTTCCTTCTAGTACCAAAAGTCAAATAACGGAAAAGTATCAGCTACCAGGGACTGAGTAAAATAACAACAATGACCTTTTCCAGGAAAAAAATGTAGCAGTGTCTGGCAACTATTTGCACTATAATAAAAACCTAACAAATATAAAAAGGAATTGTGATATCCAAGATTACCTAGGGTGTGATGAAAGAGCCAAAAATCCACTCTAAGAAACTGTTGGTGAAAAGTAAATAAGTAATAGTAATATCCTTTTGGGAAGAAACTCAACATTTTCAATGTGTCTGCCCTTTAACTTAGCCATTGCATTTCTGGGAATATATTTCTACAGAAGGCACTGGTTCTAGTAATTCAGTGTAGGGTTCTCATGTGAGACTTCCTAAATTCAACCCTGACGCTGTAATTTACAAGTCAGGGGGAACTTCAGGGCCACTGCTGGCCCATAAAATGCTTTGCTGCATATTAGAACAAATTGTTCCCATAAAATTCCTTGGTACATATTAGAACAAATTGTTCCCTCTGGATGAAAGCAACCTAGGGATGTGAGGTTTGATAACCAGAATGTTTCTTTAGGCATTTTAGAATAAATCTCCCTTCTTTCTCCTAAAATAACTTAGGCCAATGTTTAGTGAAAGAAGTTCAAGTTGGATGTTAGCCCCAAGTTGCCACTTCAACAAGTGCTCCAGTGCAAGAAACAATCTGCATAATCTGGGGAGAGTGGGCAGGGAATATCAACTTTACAGGGTTAGTGTGGGTTTCAACTCAGATTATCTACATAAAGTACTTAGCATGTTGTCTGGCACATAGTAAGCACTCAAAAAGTGGAAGGTATTATTTTATTATCATACTAGAGGCCTGGTGCACGAAAATTTGTGCACTTGAAGGGGGGGGGAGTCCCTCAGCCGGGCCTGCACACTCTCGCAGTCCGGGACCCCTCGAGGGATGTCCATCTTCCAGCTTAGGCCCACTCCCTGGGAGTGGCAATCAGACATCCCTCTGGCAGCCCAGGAGCCCTCGGGGGATGTCCACCTGCCAGCTTAGGCCTGCTACTAGGGAGAGTGGGCCTAAGCCAGTCGGACATCCTTAGTGTTGCAGAGGAGGCAAGGGAGGCTCCTTAGTGCTGCTGAGGAGGTGGGCGAGGCTCCTACCACTGGGCTGCACTTGCAGCCATCAGCCTGGCTTGTGGCTGAGCGGAGCTCCCCCATGGGAGCGCACTGACCATCAGCGGGCAGCTCCTGCATTGAGCGTCTGCCCCCTGGTGGTCAGTGCACATCATAGCGATGGGTCTTTCTGCCATTAGAGTCAATTTGCATATTACCCTTTTATTAAATAGGATTTTACAGAAAATGAGTGTTCAAAGAAATTTATTGTGATATTCATTGCAGTATTGTTTATTAAACTTAGATTTTGAAATAATCTAAATATTTTAATAGAAGATAGTTTAAACAAAATATAGTATAGCCTTAAAATTCTATAAACAATTTTTCCCAATTCTTTATTGTAGTAAAATACACATAGTACTTAACCATTGTTAAGTGTACAGTTCAGTGGTATTAAGTTAATTTATAATGTTGTGCAACCCATCACCTCTGTCTATGCCTTCATATTGCAAAACTGAAAACTATAAACTTTAGAAATAACAAGATGGATTTATAAGTAATAACATAGAAAAATGATCATAATATATTACTAGAAGAAAAGTTGGAAAGTTGTAGTATAATCTGAATCTGTTTTTCAATGACAGAGAGAATGAATTACTTATGGGATCATCTTTTTTACTGATTTTCTGGAAATTGTCTTTCCTTGCATTCAATGGTTAGTATATGAATGTCCATGTTAGTACAATCTGACACTGTATAATAATAATAGTTGTTATCTCATTGTTTTGTGGATTAAATGAATTAATACTTATATAACAGTAAGATCACTGCTGGGTACTTATTAAGTGACACAGAAGTGTTTCTATTCTTGATGCAATGAAAGTTTGAGAAAGATCTTCTCAAGATGTGTCCTCTAAGATAGAAGTGTGATAGCCATTGAGTTACCTTTTAGTTATCTTGATTTTATAAAACTGCTGCCACTATTACAAAGAATAAAATCAATAACAACAATAAAAGTAATAGCTAATATTTCTTGCACACACACCTGTGTCAGGCAAGGGCCAATGCTTGACCAGCATTATCTTATGTAATCTTTACAAGGTTCTGGGATAGATGCGAAAATCCCCTGTTCCATATGTGAAGAAATGAAAACTCATGGAGAATAAGTAACTTGTTATAATATCACACAGCTAATAAGTTTTAGAACCAGGTTATAGAGTCACAAATGTTCTGTTTCCAAAGGGTCTTTTCAATACCACAAGGAAGCATGGCACCATAATATACTGTATATTAATGCACACACATATGTATGTTTACTGTACATGTGTGTGTGTGTGCATATGTACTTTAGAGTAACAGAGAATCAGATCAAGGTATAAGCTATGTTTTAGTGCTGAATTGTTGACATTTTTTTAGAATGTGTTCTGAAGACACAAAAGGTACACTCAGTACTTCTTGTTGTATTGCAATTATTTATTTATGCACAGTCTGTCCTGGACAGGTACAATTTTTTTTATCTGTATATACTTCTGAATTAACAAGTAGTGAGTATATAATAAATTTCACCTAATGTTGAAATAGAATTTAGAACTGCTTTAAAATAGCAAATCTTGTAGTCTCCGTTTCTGCTTACATTGTTGGAGACTTTGCCATTTGGGTTTGCCTCTCAGACTGAACCTGCTCTGTCTGCAACTTCCTCAGGATCACTTCCCTTGTAAATGTTCAGTACTAGTCACCTATAGGGTTACCTATCTGCCCTGTCCAGTGACCAAACACTGTCTAGATAATTTCTAAGAATTTTCTACTTACTCAACTCATCAATTTGCTTTTCCAAAACGAAGATGTTGGAATTAATTTTTTACCACTGAAAACCTATTTTTAATTTGAGTTGTCCTCCCTTTTAAAATACCACCAGCCAAAGCAGAATTTCTTCAAAATAACATTAGGCAGTCAGTCCTCCATTCATATCCCAAATTTTTGTCTGTAGTTTTAAAAGAAACCCTCCATATATTCAGATCTTCAGCTCCATTTCCAACGCTTCACTACAGTGTAAGGACACACCTTGGGGAGAACATCTTTGTATCTTTGTCCTTTCTTTAGAATGACAGTTTCACAATCTGTTTCACCATCAGGAGAAATGCTTCCTATTCTCTTGTAATTTCTCTGCTGCTTTATCTGCTCTAATAAACAGAAAAAAATATAAAGAAAACAATCATATACATAAATGTGTGGTAAGCTTTATTTCTGTAATTCTTTTAATTGCCTTTCCTAATCAAGGAGGAATCTCACAACACCCTTCATAACTCTGTATACACTTTTGGCCTTCCCACTGGATACGGGGGGTCTATTTATATTCTGTTGGTCCCCCAAAGAACATATAAAATAAACTTTGTTCACACCTTACCATTTTTAAAGATAAAATTTTAAACTTATGATAAAAAAAATGCATTCTCAAGCAAAGAAGAAAGTGATTTTATTCAGCAGAAGTAAAGGGAACACTGCCTCTCCTTCTTCTTCTTCTTCTCTTTCTTCTTCATCCATCTTAACTAATTCTCACAACTTGATTAAGTAAGTATTATTATCCCTGTTCTATTGCTGAGGAAAAGAAGGCTCAGAGAGATTAACTACCAAAGGTCACACAACTAACTACTTACCAATATATGAACCCAGGCCTCTTTGGCTCTAATGTTTACATTAGCTAGTTCTTATGATCTAAGCTTTTAGGTTTAAAAAAAATAATATGGTAGTTCTGCAGAAAAGATAAGTAAATGAATAATTTCCAAGGTAAAGTTAATCATAAAGCTCATAGAGAATATGTGCTTGCATAACTTATCAACTGGTACTAAATAGTAAATGCTAAAAAGAATCTTGTCTGAAGAGGCAAGCCCTATATTTGTAAGGCCAGCATCCACTGCTGTTTGCTCTACTTCCAAGATAAAACACTAATAAACTTACAAGACTTAAAGACCTTACTTGCCTTCCAACCTCACCTGGTTCCATTTTTACCTTCCCTTACTTGTCTCTCACCTTTTCACCATAAATGTCCTAATGTTCCCTAACATACCTATCTCAGGAATTTTACTCACTTCTCTTCTCCAGTATTAGATCACTCTCCTACTTCCCTGAATATTTAAACAATTGATTATTTTTTAATCTTCCAAGTTTTAATTTAATTGTCACTTTCTCTGAAAAGCTATTTCTGGTCACTCTACCTAAGCAAGTGCCATCTCTTATTCTTTTTTGTATCCCTCAGAAGTTGTAATTTGTTTTTTTTTGTTTGTTTGTTTTTCCAGTTTTTTTGTTGTTTTCCTTACTTGCCTATTGTCTGCCTGGAAAGCTTACTGGTAGACCTAGTGTCTGTTCCTTAACCATTGTGTATCCAAAGTCTAAAGCCTCCTCATTAGTTTTTGGATGAATAAATTATATGTTAAACACAAACTTATAATATAATATCAAGTGATAACAATAACAACTAGCATTCACTATATATATAGTCAAAGAACACCTAAATTTATTATATCTCCACTTGTGACTTCTCATTTTTCCAATATTTCTTATTATAAATGAGATTCCTTACAATAATGACCAAAACTCATAATCTCACCATGGCAGCAAAGTCCAATTGACACTGACATCACACTAAGCCTGTACGCACTGAGTCAAAGTAATCAGGAGTGATGAAAAAATAAAAACTGATTCACACACTGAGAAACTTTTGATCTCATGAAAGCAGGATAAGACCTGCTGAATCCATGTGAAATCCAATATATAAAACATTTTACATATTGAAGAAAAGGACCAATGAAACACCAAGGAAAGTATTTTCAGAACATACATGTTTTGTCTTATTAAGAAAGAGAATGGGTTGACATAATAGAAGATTTTGACATAAGCTGCTAGCAGCAAAAGAGGTGGCACCCTTACAAAGTTGGACTTGCATTCACTATCTAGGAACCATTTATGTTGTAAGTTCCAGGCCTTCTTATTTGACTTAATGTTTTCAAATACTCAGAGGGCATTGGAAATACAGTTCTGGTGGAGAAATAAATTATCATTAATTAATTGATCACATCAACGAGAACTGTATCTCCCCCGCCCCACCCCGCCTGCCAAATGTGTATGATGCTGAGTGATGTCCCACTTGCTCCAACACTGTTTTATTATCAGCAAAATTCAATGGCCCTGAGCTAAGGGCCCCAGGCCTTGAGACATACTGAAAATTGGACCTGGATACAGCCAGCTGCCTTGTGTCTGAGTGTGTGTGCTCATAAGACTCCATGAAATCAACCTTCAAAAGGATTAGATTGTGTCCAACATAAATTCTGCCATGCCTGGCAGATCTTCTGCTCTTGCTTTCACTAGATTTTCCTGGTGGGTACAGTGTCTGATAGGTACACCGAGCAGCTCTCTGCTTTCTGTATGGTTATATCTTCAATTGTTTTTATCTATAGTTTGTTTTTCCTCTGAACTTCACCCTCCTCCAACAATTGTCCATTTAACATTATTCTTTGGATATCTAACATAAAAGTAAACATGCCCAAAATGAACTCAGAAGTTCAACATTCCACAAACTTTACCTTCCCCAAGTGTTTTCTGCCCCAGTAAGTGCCACAAACCCTAGGTGGCATTCATGATTTTTATCATCTCTTGCATTCCCTATTTAGTCTGCCATCAAATCACATGGTCTCTATCTTCATGTTGTGTCAAAAATCACCCCAGTTCTCCACCACACATGGTGCAAGCCACCATCCTGTCTCCCCTGCATCACTGGAAAGTCATTCTGGGCAGAGGAGACAGGAGCTCAAATGTCCCAAAGAAGTGTTCTGGGGCTTCAAGGAGCAAAAAGGGGGAGCACAGCAAACTGGGATTTAAAAGACAAAACAAAACAAAACAGGGAGGTCAGAGAGATGGGGGTGAGGTGCTGCAAATGATGAAAGTCATGTATATTGTTTTTAGAACTTTAACTTTTATTTTAAATGGAATGGGAAATCATTGGAAAGTTTCAAGCAAACAAGGGACATTCTCTGACTTCCATTTTAAAAGACTTGCTTAGGCAGCTGTGTTGAGAAGAGCTGTGTTGACAAGGGTAGAAGCAAGGAGAGCAGGTAGGTAGGTTCCTGTGTAATCTAGATACAAGGTGAGGATCATTTTGATGGCAGCACTGGAATTGAGAGCTGGTCAAATTATGAGAACATTATTTTTTTAAATGTATTTTATTGATTTTTTACAGAGAGGAAGGGAAAGGGATAGAGAGTTAGAAACATCAATCAGCTGCCTCCTGCACACTCCCTACTGGCTATGTGCCTGAAACCAAGGTACATGCCCTTGACTGGAATCGAACCTGGGACCCTTCAGTCTGCAGGCTGATGGTCTATCCACTGAGCCAAACCGGTTAGGGCAAGCTGGTCAAATTATGAAATTAGAGTCAAACGAATATGATGATGGATCACTTTGCATTTGAAAGAAAGAAATGGGTCAAGGGTTATATGGAAGTTACTGGCCTGACAACTAAATAAATGCTGTTTTATTAATTTAAATGAGGGAAGATTGAAGGACAAGTAGGAGTGAACAATAGTAATCTCATTAGGTCAGTTTGAGTCATGTTAAATTTGAGATGCCTTTTTGACATCCAAGTGGAGATGCCAAATCGACCATTAGATACATAAGTTTCAAGCTGAGGAATAAAGTCTGTGCTGGAGAAATAACTGTTCAAGATCTAAATGGAAAAGTCATCAGAGTGAATGAGATCACCAAGGTGGCAAATACAGACTGGGAAGAGAAGAGGTCCCTGGCCTGATTCCAGGCACTTCTTGCTTTTAGAGGAAAGGGAGATGATAAGGAATCACTAAGAAAGATTTGAGAAGGAGCGTCTATAAAGATAGGGGAATGTAGCAAGCATGCTTCCCAGCAGGGAGTCATCACTGTGTCAAAGCTCTGGATAAGTAAGGTAAAACCTGTGACATGACCACTGAATCTAACAACATAGAGCTTGTCTTTTGCATAAAAAATTTTATTCATCTATATTACTCTATATCTTATATAATAAAAGGCTAATATGCAAATATACTGAACAGTGGAAGAACAGAACAACTGGTCGCTATGACATGTGCTGATCACCAGGGGGCACAAGCAGAACATGGTGAGCATCACAGCAGGCAGCAGAGCGTGAAACATGGCGGGCGCCGGCTGTCGAGGGGTGGTGGAGCAGGTGAGCAGGGGCGCCAGACCAAGGCAGGGCACCAGTGGCTGTCATCAGAGCGAGCCTCTGGTAGTTACTGAAAATTCTTTGCTCCCACATGCCACGGTTCTGCCTGGCGCTTGTACCTGCTGCTGGCACCGACCCTCCTCGCACCCACTGCCAGCGCCTGGCACTGGTCCCGATCACTCGGCACCGTCAGTGGGTGTGAATGGTGGCTGCCAGCCCTGATCGCCCCTGAGGGCTTCTCCATCTCCCCCTACTCCTGAGGGGCGATCGGGGCAGCGGCCACCACTTGCACCTACTGATGGCGCCAGCCCTGCTTGCACCTGCTGCTGGTGCCAGCCCCAATCACCATCAGCAGTGCGAGTGGGGCAGGCGCTGTCAAGCATGTGGGAACAGTGGTGGTGGGTGCAGGGCTGCTGGCAGACAGGGGACTGAGGGCCATGGTGGGAAGAGCCAGGTCAGGGTATGGAGGATGGGCTGAGACCTACCCCTGTGCCCACCACAGCCTTGTGGCCCACAGTTCCTTTCAAGGTGCACGGATTTGTGGACTGGGCCCCTAGTATAAAAATGAATCTCAAAAAATACTTTAGCAAGAAGAATGTAATTATTCACTTAACTTTTTATTATGTCTGCTGCTTCCTCAAATGCCTCTACATTGGACTCTGAACATAGAGGCTAGTAGATTAACATTGGCTTCTGACAATTTCATACAAACGCCATCTTTCAAACAAACTAATATTTGCACAACATTTAATGTTTACAGTGACTTAGAAGTACATTATTGAATGTGTAATGTACACCATGTAGGGATAGTCAACATTATCTTTATTAATATTATTCTACAGATGTGGAACAAGAGCCTCTACAGGAGGCAGTGGCCGGTTTCACTTCGTGTGTATTGGAAATGCAACTTAAATCCTGACATCTAACTTCAAGGGCCCATTTGTTTTCCTCTTATACCATACTGCTTTTGGCATAGGGATGAGTACCTTGACTCCAAAAAAGTAGAATATGTATGTGTATGTGTGAATATATGTGTGTAAATTTACATGTATACATACATATGTGTGTGTGTGTATGTATATATAGATATAGTTATTGTCATTGTATCTCTGCTTTTTTATTGATCTACTAACATCCTCTTAATCATTTTCCCCATGACCATCAGGAAACAAGCATCTGAAGAAGAGACAGATTGCATAATCTCTGTTGTAGTCAGTAGAGCACGTGCTTTGGAACCAGGAGTTAAAGATCCAGCTGTGTGACCTTAGTCTAGTCACATAATTTCTGGCCTCAATTGCTTTACCCGCATATTGTAGATTGTCATGTCTACTTTAAAAGATTTTAAGCAGTCAAGACACATAATGAGTAAATCTTTACACTTAACCTTTCTAAGGCTAGGCTGGTTACCATTAGTGTGTTCTTCCATATCACCCTTCTCAGCATTTAGCACACTCCATTGTAGCTGTGGTCTCTGCATTAGCATTTTGAAGACAATGACTTTTCCATTTTTCCCATGTTCTTCTAAGAATATGATAAAATGATAGTTATATAATCAAAGAATGAAACCCATGGCATATGTTAAGTGTACAGTAAATGATAATATTATTAATGCCATTATTATATTATCTAGATTCATGAAAAATCGAACCCATAATTTTAGTCCCAATGACAAGAAAGAGGATTAACATTGCCATATCAAGCATCTTGTATCCAGTTTAGACTGTTTATCTATCATATGGCATTGGTAACAAATCACTTCTCAAAGTTAATTGAACATTGCTGCTAGAAAAAATCACTTTTAAACTAATCCCACAGAAGGCCAAACTCAAATTAAAGTGTCCAACTTTAGCTAGATATTCACTTATCCTTAATGTCTTCCAAGCTTCTGTGGCCACCTTTTCTTTTAATGTCTAATGAATTTACACATCAGCTGATCTTAAAGTAGAACTGAGTACATATTAACTGCTAAACAAATGTTTATTAATAGAATTAAAAAATAAGTGAATTGATAAATACATGTGATAACTATTAGCAAAATCAAAATTTTAAAAATACAAATATTTTTCTAGGTTATCTAATTCCAAAAGAATGCCATTTATGCTTTTGTTTTTCTACAATGAACATAATATTTTTCTAAGCTGCACATGCATGCTGTGAAATGTTTTTCTCTTATTAATTTCCTTTCTATACCCGGTTCCTAGACAGCTGAAAATTATGAGTTTACAGAACAAGATGTACTTTTCCATTCTTATTTTATGGCCAAGTACTATGGCATGCACTGTTATGAAAACAATTCTAAACTGTGCTTTATTATACTATATTGTGCAATTTATATTCCAAAGATACAATCAGCACCAGATACTATCAGAACATACAAATTTAATAAGAGACACAGTGTTCCTGTTGTCCTAATAGTTATTAAAATGAAACTCTTACCAGAAGACATTTACAGTGTCTTTTCAAAGATTTTCTGCATACTTTGATGGATCAGTTGGGGCCTCTAGATATAAATAGCAATATCATAGATCTTAGAAAAATACTATACTAAGCTGGAGGGAGCCTTTATAACCATCCAGACTGACTCCTTTATTTTACAAGCAAGACACCGAGGGTGAGAGAGAATAATTGATGAGACCTAAGTCATGTCTAAATTGTGGCTAGAACAGAGGATCGCTGACACCTAATCAAGGAGTCCTTTCACTTTTATTGTTAATAACAATACTAGTAAGGTGAGTAGGGCACATAAGCATTACCATATAAATTCATAGTGTCCCTAAAACAGCTCCAAACTGCAGATAGAAAGTATCTAATTTTCACCTTTTTTTAGAGCAGAAACCACAGTCATAAGGGAAAAAGTAACTTATTTACTATCTAGGATTACCTTGGTTATTTTGTGTTTACTAGAGGCCCAGTGCATGACATTCGTGCAGTGGGGGGGGGGGGTGGGGGGGAGGAGGAGGTGCAGCCTGGCCTGCGCCCTCTCGCAGTCCGGGACCCCTTGGGGGATGTCCGCTGAGGGGTCCTCAGCACTGCCTCAGAGGTGGGAGATGCTCCTGCCACCACCGCTGGGCTTGCCAGCTGTGAACTCAGCTCCTGCGTTGGCGTCTGCCCCCTGGTGGTCAGTTCACGTCATAACAACCGGTTGTTTCACAGTTCGGTCGATTTGCATATTAGCCTTTTATTATATAGGACGTATTTTTGTCTTGATAGACTGTAAGTTTCACGAGAGAAGTAAGCCTGCTCATTTGGGATACTGATGAATTCCTTAGGCTTAGAAAATGTCTAATACATAGACTTTATTCAATACATATTTGTTAAATAAATGAATATAAATTTATTAGATATGATCAGGCTTACAAAATTTTGTTAAGACTTAGAGGAAAAATCTCTAAAAAGTACAGTCAAGAACTACACACACACACACACACACACACACACACACCGCATAAAGCAGACTATACTAAATGTCACACTGATACCATAAATAACTTGTATGATAATTAAAACAGTCACTTTGACTCTTGCATCAGGGAGTGTGTGGATATTTCTACGTAGCTTTGAAGTTTAAGTAAAGTCACAAAGTAAGAAATATGTGAAGGGTACCTCAGAATTTCATGGCAACCTGCAGTTATGCTGACCAACCCTGGGTACTAGAGGTGAGAAGGATGAACAGAGTTGATGTAGGGAAGCTGAGCCTGTCTGGAGCCTATGCAGGGGTGGGCAAACTTTTTGACTCAAGGGCCACAATGGGTTCTTAAACTGGACCGGAGGGCCGGAACAAAAGCATGGATGGAGTGTTTGTGTGAACTAATATAAATTCAAAGTAAACATCATTACATAAAAGGGTACGGTCTTTTTTTTTTTTTTTTTTTAGTTTTATTCATTTCAAATGGGCCGGATCCGGCCCGCGGGCCGTAGTTTGCCCAAGGCTGCTATAGGGTGAGTAGAAGTTATGATAAATGATGGAAGTATTTGGGAGGCTAACCAGGGTGCACCCCAAGAATAACTAAAAGGTTTTAGATAAATAAACCAACTTTTTTTTCAGAGATGTAGAACAAAAACGGTAGGTAAATATTAAATAAGAGAATACTGATAATAAGAGACTGGATGTGATTCATGGTCAGGACTTTGTGAAGGGAAGGTGGAAAGAAGGGAAGGGAGGATAGGAGGGAAGTAAGAAGGAAGGGAGGAAGGAAGGAAGGAAGGAAGGAAGGAAGGAAGGAAGGAAGGAAGGAAGGAAGGAAAGAAAGGAGGGAGGGAGGGAGGGAGGGAGGGAGGGAGGGAGGGAGGGAGGAAGGAAGGAAAGAAAACATCTAATGAATTTACACATCAGCTGATCTTAAAGTAGAACTGAGTACATATTGACTGCTAAACAAATGTTTATTAATAGAATTAAAAAATAATTTTATATTTTAATAGAAGGAAAGAAAATAGGGAAGGAAGGAAGACAGGGAAAGAGGGAGTGAGGGAGGGAGGCAGGTTGAGGAGAGGTGGAATAAGGGAAGAAATGAACTATTTAGGAAACATTTATTCTACACCCAACACTGTGTATACAATGTCGTCACATACATTTTTACTTAGTCCTTACGATGACCTTCCACTTTTAGATAAGAAAATCAATGCTCAAACGAGTTAAGTAAACCTTCCAAATATCCAGAGTGAAATAGAGACAGGATTCAGTGGAAGTCTATCAGCTCCAAAACCGTTTCACCACACACATTTTCAATTTTCTTTGTACAGATGCTTTACAGTTTTGCTTAAAAAAACCCCAACAATTTACACTTCAGTAATTACATTGCATCTTCACATAATAACTTTATTCTGTCTTTTGAATAACCCTGTGAAGGCATATTCTTACCTCTATTTTATTGTTGAAGAGACAAAAAAATCAAAGAGGTGGTTTAATTTGTCAGGGGCTCATGCTTACACATGGCAGACTGGGAATCAAACCCATGTTTCGTAATTCTGTTGACGGTCCTTTCTACCATGATATGTAGTGATCCATTACACAATTTATAGCAAGTCCACACCCAGAGTGCCAGGGATCCCACAAGGACCTTTCTACATTTGATCTTCACAAAAACTCAGATGCTTGCACTTCAGAGATGAAAAAATTGACACAGATCTCTCTACTCATAAATCTTCTATAAAAACAGAAAAAAATGTAGAATACATTGTGAAATTCAAAGAGAGAGATAAAGAGATAGAGAGAAGAAGGAGGAGAGAGATGTTTTCAGGACACAAAGGGCAAAGTTTCACTTATCTAAAAGTGTCACATCCATGCTTCATTCTCAAGTTAACTAAGATATTACTTGAAACTTCTCTCCACCACTCATACCATCCTTCAGCTATATTTAATAAGTTACACAATCTTGAGACATCCCTTTAGAAGGTACAACCTCAGAGTCTGTCTGTGTCAGCCTCAGTCTTTCACTAGCTCATTAGACAATGCTGAGATAATTCCTTGGCTTCCTCTTCCCTCCTCAATCAAATGCTACTTGCCAAGATGCCCAGGAAATACAAGGAGGAAGCAGAAAGACTGCGAGACTCTTCATTTACAAGATGTTCTTAGATCTGTATAAATTCCAACATTATGTCAAAATTCTTTTAACAATTTGTTTTTAAAAGTAAACAGCAGAAGTATGTTCATTGTGCAAATTTAGCAGATAAGACTTTTTTTGTAAACACAAAGTGAACATTTTATTGCTACTATATCGGTATCATCCATTTCCATAAATTCACAGACATAAATTTGTGGTCACAGACCCTCTCCTTTCCTCCCCTGCCTTCAAACTTCTCTTCTTCCACAGATCCCCAGAGTTAAGCATTTCCCTCGTCAGCCTCCAGAAAACTTCAGATTCCCACCATCATAATATTTAAAGCATATTCTGTATCTATGTGTTGATGAATTTTCTATCTAGATCACAATTTTTTTCAGTCAGGATTCAAGCCCTTTAACATATAGAAAATGTTTAATAAATGTCAGTTAAATGACTAGATTAATTCCATAATTATTTTATTATTTTTTAAAAGAATGTTCCTTGTAGTTATGACTTTTTTAAATATATTTTTATATATATTTTATTGATTTTTTTTTTACAGAGAGGAAAGGAGAGGGATAGAGAGTTAGAAACATCGATGAGAGAGAAACATCGATCAGCTGCCTCCTGCACGCCCCCCACTGGGATGCACCCGCAACCAAGGTACATGGCCTTGACCGGAATCGAACCCGGGACCCTTCAGTCCGCAGGCCGACGCTCCATCCACTGAGCCAAGCCGGTCAGGGCTCCATAATTATTTTATTTGGCAGAAAAGAGTAATGGATTCCATAAAAATCAGGAAGTAGAGGTAGTGAAATTGAATTTTTAAACTGGCTATCTTAGTACTAAATGGGAGAGCTTTCAGTTAGCACAAGCACACAACAAAAATATAAGAGTTTTGGTGACAATAATAATACCTAACATATTTAGTACTTGACAAAGGCCCAAATAGCTGATAAGCAGTAACATTTTTAAAAAGAACTCAATGATATTATTAACATTATTTTAAACTATTTTTATTATGTTAATAATGCATATATTAATTTATGTAATAGTATGTAATATAATAATTTATAATTGATATGTTAAATATACTACAAATATGTTCATAGTATTATTATTCTCATTTTATAGATGGGGAAACTGAAATACAGAGAAGTGAAATAGTTTTCCACACACCCCAGCACAGCTAGAACATGGCGTGAACTGCCCTGGGAAAGTGGGCAAGTGGACAGGCTCTGAGGTTAACTCATGCAGACCTCACCCTGTTCCGTCAGGGACCAGCATGTGGGAAATGGCCTTCAAGTGCCTGAATAATACCTCTTCTGAAAACAGAGAGCAGTAGTCCAGTGAATCAAAAATTTTCTCCGCATATGAACCAGCAGAGTTCTTTAGTAGTTGCTGTTCTTTACTTGCAGGTTTAAAAACCATAATGCTGGCTAGAGGCTATACTTTATGCAGATATCTTGAGTACCAAGCCTCTGCGGTCCATCCAGGGGTGGGGTCTGGGAAATGCAGTGCTGAGGGAGAGGCGAACAATACCTGTGCTCACTGCAGCAGTCTGACCACAGCCTACTCATTACTTCAAGCCTGCCAGCCCGTACTCCTGGGAAGCCTTGGACCTGACCCTGTTTGTTCCTACCTTGATATTGAAATGAAGGGTTGAAAGTGAATATCTTTATATAATTGCATCTCTGGTATAGAACAGTATTCTATCATTCATTCATTTATTCATTCAGTGTTCTATGTCCATACAATTGGGGAAGAATATTCATTCATTGATGATTAAGAACATTAATACACTCATGTTCTCTGCCCATTCAGTTGATTGAAATCATCCATTCATTGTTGATTAAGAGCATTTATTCGTTTTAGTAAAGAGCATTTATCACTTAGCATTTTGCATCTATACAGTTGCTTAAAAGCACAGGCTCTACTATGAGACAGTCTCTAATTTTGTCTTCACTATTCTCTAGTTATCTTACCTTGAACAAATTTCTTTCTGTCTAAAAACTCAGTATCTCACTGTAAAACCAAGGAAAATAATACCTTTTCATAAGAGGGTATAACAACTAAAAGAGTTGATGCAAGTAAATTCTTAATACTATCTGGAACCTGTTTAGTGTTCAATATAGTGTGCCTATGAATATTAATTATCACCTACTTTTGCAGTAATGGTAACAAAGTAAAGCCACTCTATTAGACATTAAATGAAAGATAAATTGAAACTCAGTCCTTGACCAAAAGGAACCTATAGTATAGTGCTGCTAGAATCCTAGTGATTTTCAAGGCTGGAAAAAATTGGATGGGAGATTATCTAATTAGAGACCTTAAGTGCTAACCCAGCTTGAAAGTATTTGACAACAAAATACAAGATTGCAGATAAATAAAAATAAAATATTTTGACATATGAAGAGATAAACATACTCATAGCGACATTTAAAATGTTAATAAAAACTTTAAAAAGTTTGTTGATAAAGGTAAAATGGAGTGGTAAAAACACAAAATATATTGTATATTAGATATTATAACTCACTTGATTATGAAAAAACACATTCTTCATGAAAAATAAGTCATGTGCATTATCTGTCCACTGATGTGCAATGTCATTTAAGACATTCCATCATTCTTTGCTTGAGCACTCTTCTGTAATCTGATGAGGTGTCCAGGGAAGAGACAATGATAGCCAAGGCATTAAAATGTAATCAAGATATGCAAATTCATATCTGAATGTGATTTGCTGGGAAAAGAAATTAATCTAGGCATGGTCAAATAAACAATGTGTAATATGGATAATTAATCACCAAATTAGCAGCTGCAGTCCCTTGAGGAAATTATGCAAATCGAAAAGGCCCCATCCACTGACACAATTAGACCACTTAATGGCAAGCTCTCAACAAAATAACCCTGGGGAACATCACAAAACAAATAGTTCAATCACCTCAGTGTCCCAAACTCCACTGGAATATTTAATATTATTTACAATTGTTTCTTCCCTTGAACTTATTTGGAAGGACCCCATCATATTTTAACAGAAAATATTCTAAGATTCCACACTATGGATGACTCATTAAAGTTTATTTTTCCTCTCTCAATTAAATATCTTATTAATGAAAACTAAAATCATGCAAATGATAAGGCTTCATGAATAAGGAAAGGCCAATTATATATTTCCTCTCAGTAACAACAAAATCAAAGTAATATTGATGCACCACGACAATGTGTGCTCTCTGTGGCCTGATGTCACCCATTTATTATATCAGCAGAAAAGAAGGGGTCACAGTAAGAGTGTTTTGTTTCCACGAATGTTAGAGAGTGTGGTTCTGTGCCTGCCTCTAAAGCGTGTAGCAAGTATTCCTGCCATTGTTCCCTCTATTCCACCTACATGAAAGTAGATGACAGTTACTCCTACAGAACCCTTTGAGATTAGGCCATGAGACTACCGCTATATCCCCCCAAAATATGTCTTCACCCCCAGAAAAGGGTTTATTAGACACCTTGTTATTATAATTTTGTTGTTGAAAAGACTAATTGCAGACAATAAATTGTATTAGAACTGTGTTTACTGATGAT
The DNA here is from genome assembly GCF_000147115.1 of Myotis lucifugus. NCBI lineage: Eukaryota > Metazoa > Chordata > Mammalia > Chiroptera > Vespertilionidae > Myotis > Myotis lucifugus. The sequence goes on from NW_005871057.1 coordinate 14,235,813, forward strand.
GTAGTTGTACCTATATTTATAGACTAGTCCCTGTGCACGGATTCATGCACATTGAAAGGAAATTAATTAGGAGAAATATTTTAATATCCTATTTGCCCTTTCTCTATAATAGAAGTTACAGAGATGAAAGAAATTAGTAAAATGTATATTAAAATAATATATAAATTGATTAATATATAAAAAATAACAACATGATATAACAACAATGATATAAAAATAACAAAAACATGATATAAAAACAACATTGACAAAAACAATGACTGATAAATTGATTAAACTTATTCTAATAACTCCCTGTATACCACATTATGAGTAAAAACACTTTCAGAGTGCTTGACTAATTTCCCTTGTGATGAAGTATTTACAGCTTTAACTTATTGTCACACACTCTTTGAACTGGAGAGAAAGCAATATATAACTGACCATGTCAGAAAATGGGTTCAGGTAGGAATATTCCTACTCTGTCTAGAATTTATTCTTGTGATTTATTAATAGTCATTGCAAATGCTGGCATCACGGGAAACTGTCTTCAAATGAATTTAAATAGGAGGCCAGTGTCAGACGGGGACAAATCAATTCTTAGAATCAGAACAACCTCTCCTTCCACAGATCCTGTTAATACTTCAGCTTTGATTATGTTAGGTTATAATCTTTTGATAATAAATCTAGTACCATTACAAAGACCCTATTTACTATACAGATTTCTCAGTAGCATGATGATTGCATCTACTTTCAATTTTAATTTATGACATGGCATTCCTGAAGGAATAATACTATTGAGAAATTCAATGGGAAAATTTTCTTTTTCGGCATCATCCGTTGAATTGATGGAATCATCACTCAAATGGGTGTGAAAATCTCCATCGAGTATATCCAAAATTTTTTCATTTAATTTATGAACATGCTCATTTTTTGGACAAAGCATCGCAAGTTTAGATATATTTTTAATATTATCTATAGATATACTATTTCCAAAGGTAGCTTCAATAGTAGATCCATTACAAATCATTTCACAGGGGATTTCAATAATATCCATTTCTAAATGAAAACTGCTATCAAGTTTTCCATCTCCATGTTTTACTAACCATTCACTGTAAGAAGAATCCTCTGATCTCATATTTGTTTTAAGAGACAACTGTCTGAAACATCCCCAAACACTACAGTACTTTAAATTCATTTGTACTATGACTGATTGCATAGCATGTGGCACAACAATGAGACATTGTCAAAAATCCCCTCCGAGAAGGAGAACTTTCCCACCAAATGCAACTTTCAAATTCATAATTTATCTTAGTAACCTACCTATGGCATTTATAGCATGACTGGATGTCATGGTGCATTAATCAATATTGTGAAGTTGGGCCTTTTTAATGGTTTTAGCAACTTCACTCTTTATACTGAGTCTAGAAATTGAAGTTTCATTTAATGGAATTGATAATTTACATTGGGAATGAAAGGTTCTTCCACCAAGAGAAACACATGCGTGCGATTGGTGCCAGCGAGAGCTTTATATGTATTGGCATGCGCGAGTCAACGTTTATTTTTAAATTGCCAGTGCATGTCATAAGTACTGGCTGATTGGTTGGTCAGATAGTTGAACAGACGGACAGATGATTGGTCACTTAGCCTTTTATATATATACTAGAGGCCCGGTACACAAAAATTTGTGCACTCGGGGAGGGGGGGGGCGGCTCAGCCCGACCTGCGCCCATTTGCAGTCCAGGACCCCTTGGGGGATGTCCACCTGTCGACTTAGGCCCACTCCCTGGGGGATCAGGCCTAAGCTTGCAGTCAGACATCCTTCTGGCAGCCAGGGAGCCCTCGGTGGATGTCCGACTAAAGGCTAAGGCCCCCAAGGGAGCTGTGATGAGGAAGCTGGGGTGACAGAGGAGCCACGCTGTCCTGTTACGCCACTCTGGGTCGGGTCACACACGGGACACCCGGGCGGGCCGGCCAATCGCTGCTGCCCCGCCCAGCCGCCCCGGCTCGGGTCGCACACAGGATGCCTGGATGGGCCGGCCGATCGCTGCTGCCCCTCCAGGCCACCCTGGGTCAGGTAGCACAGTGGATGCCCGCCACCCTGGGTCGAAGATAGCAGGCCCGGATGGTGGCAGGTCAGGCAGGATGGCGCTGTCCTGCCGCACTGCCCCAGGTGGCAAAAACCAGGCCCGGATGGTGGCGGGACAGGCGGGATGGCACTGACCCGCCCTACCTGCAGTATGCAAATTAGCCACCATCTTTGTTGGTGGTTAATTTGCATATTGCGCTGATTAGCCAATGGGAGGCGTAGTGAAGGTATGGTCAATTACCATGTTTTCTATTATTAGATAGGATAGATACCATTTATATCACTTGACTCCACTCTGATTAATACTGCCACTTACCTCATTTATTCCTCCAACCAACTTAACATGCCCAAGGTCAAAGACCTAAGAATTAGCAAAATGGGGCTACAGATCTAGGTCTCCTGACTCTTCAGGTGGCATGCTAAATGACATGCTAACTGCTCTATCAAATGACACAACTAAGATACCACAGTTGGCAAATCACTACTGAGCTTCTCCACATACATACTCGATGTGACTGCTGGTGCTGCTGATGTCCAATTCCTCAGGCTGTCTGGAAGATGGGATTGGATCTCCTAGAAGACAATGAATCCTCTGACCCAGAGAAGAGGGAATTATAGCATTGACATATATTTTTGCCTGTTTAACCCTCATTTCATTTTCATATCCCCAAACTTAAGAGAAGCCCAGTAAAAGCCAGATGGGGGCTGCAAGCTTCTTCCCTGTACAAGTGGTCTATAAGAAACCATCCACAATCTTCATACACTTGAGCAATGACATACCCCCTCTAGTCTCACTAGCAAATGTAAAAGTCTGAAATCTAGAACCACAGTCCCTAGTATTTTTAACAGTGGAAGGATGATTAGAAATCATGTAAGCTAGTTATTTTTAAACAATGCTCTGTAGAGCATGCGTGATTCTGAAATGTGCCTTAGGGGCCACTGTGGGAGTGGGGGGACAAGTGGGAGAAGGCAGGAGTCTGGGCCCCCCACCAAGTTTCAACCAAATTAAGTCCACATATATATCTTTTACAAAGTGGGTAACCATATGTGATATCCTTTGGAAGAAAAAGAACTTTACACCTCAAAGTATTATATTTATGCCCTCCCTAGCCCAACGTTCTCTATTTAGCTAAGAATCGTCCCACGTTAGTCAACTCCTCAAGGCCACACTTGAGTGACCAGTGATCCAGCACTCTGCCAGTGCCTATTGTCATCTTGATATTAAATTATGTATATGATCTAGTAGTGAATACAAATTCCTTCCCTGAATTACCGTTTTTACTCTTTTCCTAAGTTTTATCTTTTAGAGTTTTGGGAGTCAGTTCTAGGTCAGACATCGATTTGACAAGTAAATCTGATGACCAAGTTTTTCCTTTCATAGCCCAGAAATTATATAGAGAGGCAATATTGTCTATTCTGACTCTGTTCCTTTATATCAACATGATCTATTACTTAGCACACTCCCAATTAATTCATAGCCTTCTAACATCTTCCCATTATTACCCAGGATTCTTCTGTTTATCTGAACCATTCTCATCTTATTACTAGATCACTTTGACCACTGGCTTCATTGGCCATACATGATCTTACTCTAGGCCTTTGGATCTCATCTATGTATCTGATTTCTCCAATTTTTTAATCTCAGTTCTCACTCAAGAACTACCCATTACCACCCATATAACCTTGGACTAGCATTAGTTAAAAATATACTAGATTAGGTGTTGTATAATCATAGATAAACTGCTAAAATACCTGTATTTTATACCAAGGAAATGTATTGTGATTTCTGAACCTGGTCTCACTTACATCATCTCTATATGATAACACAAATCTGCAAGAAGCACCAGGCTATACAAAGTAGCATTACTCAGATATTTCTTTTAATTTTTCCTAAACTTTATACCCTTGGATTTTCTGTACACTAAGATAAAAATCCCTGTGCTTTGTGATATTTCTTTGATCAGGGAGAAGAAAGTAACACAAGAAATCCTTTCTAAGGAAGGAGTCAAAAACATCAAAGCAGATAAATACAGTATGAGAAGAAATGTTCATACCCAAGCATGTTGACTGAAATTTGTATTGTCAAAAAATACAACCACATTCTTTCAGAACAAAGCCTGAAGGTAGGTCTGCAAGTCAAGAAGAAACAAGCTGAGCAGGAAAACTAAAAGAAAACAAAAAAACTGAATTGGATAATTTATTGTGTCTAATCTCAATTAATTTTAAATCTTGTTTTTCATCAGATTCCATACACACAGACATACTATTGCACACACACACATACCCTGTACATCCTCCCATATGCCAAATAAATCTTTATAATTAATATATAACCCTGGATTTGCTTATCTAAACATATAAAATGAATAAGAACCAGACAGCTTACTTAATAGAACAAGTTGTGATGGAGAGAACCTTATTCTGCATGTTAATAGGTCGAGCCTTGATTACAAGAAAGCTTAGCAGAAAAATGTTAAGCCAGAGAATGTCTGCTATTTTAGTCACATGATGACAAACAAAATTAAATTTTTCATAAGTTGACTAAAGCTATTAAATTTTTTTATTATAATGTAAAGAGAAATTATCTGGAAGTTAACTGTTATAGTCAAACTAGTGGGGAATAGAAAAGTAAAGAAAGACCTAGGAAACCATATGAGTAATTAATAGTAAAATGTTCTCCTTAATTTTGGTTACTTTAGTAGCAGTTTGTTTGTCAGTATGCTTCCTGATGATTCTCCTTTCTTCCTTTCTTCTGTGGTTTCCACTCATTCCCTCTCAGCTGTGACTTTTTCATAAATATCATCATCATTATATTATTTCTATTGTTATTATTATCATTATAGAGGAAGATGAGCAAAAAATCTTTAAGTGTACTCAGTGTTTAGCCTAGTCTTGGATAGAGCACAAGACTCATGGAAGGAAGAGTCTTTAAGGATAGTAATGCACCTGCTTCCTACAATTATTTCTACGTAATAGATGTTTTAGAATGGAAGAAGACATAGCATGACCATACTCTGTCGCTAAACAATAGAATAAGTCCATATAGAAGATGTTTCTTTTTGTTTATTTAATTCCAAATGCTACTTTTACTAGAAGAGAAATAATTGGTAAAGAGGCTTGACTATACCTTAAAAATCTCTCTCTATATAAATAAAAGCCTAAGAGACCATCTGAACACTCAACAATTTGACCGGTAGCTATGATGCTCACTGACCACCAGAGGGCAGATGCTCAGTGCTCAGGCATGGAAACATGGAACAGACTGATGAATCTCAGAGGGAAGGGGGGTGGGAGGAGGGCAGGAAGAGATTAACCAACGATCTTATATGCATATTAGAGGCCCGGTGCATGGATTCATGCAACAGTGGGGTTCCTCAGCCTGGCCTGCGGGGATTAGGCTGAAACCAGCCTGGTGCACAGATTCTTGCACTGGTGGGGTCCCTCTCCCTGGCCTGTGGGGACCTGGCCAAAACCAGCAGTCTGACATCCCCTGAGGAATCCTGGGTTGCGAGAGGGCACAGGCCAGGCTGAGAAACCCCACTGGTGTACATGTGCCAGGCCTCTAGTGACTACATGATGGCTGGGTCTACTGTGGACATTTGGCTTGCTTAGTCAATAGCCTGGATCTCTTCATAGCTAATATAGACTCTATTGTGAAAGTACTTGAGAATCCCTAAGAAAATAGCCAATGTGTCCAGGTCATCAGTGTGGGAGCAAAAATCAGTAGAAGAGTCAACTAGAACTAAGGCATAAAAAAATAGTTATATTTGTTTTCTTTTATTTGTAGTTAGGCAAATAACATAGGTTTCATCTCCAAATAAAAGCTGCCTCAGATGGTCCAAAAGTACAAGTGTCTGTTTGGTTTTCTAGTTTTGGTTCTATCCATTTTCATATCTATTTTTCACTTATCAAAATTCAGCTACCATATTGGATCAACCAAATATTCTAAGTGCTCCTCTCTATTTTCTAGCATCCACTGCCACTCCTTCAGAAAGGAGGATTTGAATCACCCCATCTGATAAAGAAACATGACCAGTTGAGGTGCTTGCTGAAGCCAAAGGAAATGCAGAATGAGTACTGGGAGAAGGCAGTTCTAAATACTAACTACAACTACACGACCAGTTACAAAAACAAGGACTGTGATTGTCACGAGTATTTTCTCCTTATTTTGTTTTAAATGTTTGCTATATGTCTGTATAATTTTAAGAAAATATTTTTTATTTTCTTCCCTTCCTTAGTTCCTTATCATGTAACATATGGCATTGATTGATTTTATAAAATATTATTAAGTACCAGAGGTCCAGTGCACGAATTCATGCAAAAGTGGGGTCCCTCGGCCAGGCCTGGGGGATTGGGACGAAACTGGCTCTCCGACATTCCCCGAGGGGTTCCAGATTGTGAGAGGGTGCAGGACAGCTGGAGAGACACCACTGATGCACAATCAGGGCTGGGGAGGGATGCAGGAGGTTGGCCAGCCAGGGAGGGAGCACGGGAGGGCTCCAGGGCATGTCTGGCCTGTTTCATTCAGTCCCGATCAGCCGAACTCCAGCAGCAAGCTAACCTACCAATTGGAGCATCTGCCCCATGGTGGTCAGTGCACGTCATAGTGAGCAGTTGAGCAGGCTTAGCATATCATTTGCATATTACCCTTTGATTGGTTGAAGAGCCAACTGGTCGACTGGACACTTAGCCTATTAGGCTTTTATTATATAGGATTGTAAACTTTATATCATAGCTATAAGTTACAGGATACCAAGAAAACAAGTAAGCATCCCTCAAGGACTTGAACTCCTCCTCTGAGAAAGTAATTAGTACATTTCTATGCAGGATGGTTGTATCATGTTAGGTAGAATGATGACCTTGGTATTGTCTTTATTTGATGATTAAGTGTGGGTTAAGGAGATATGTTCGTGTACCCAAATGACAAGGGATAAACTTGTGATGGGTCAACTGCACTGGGCCACAAGGTGCCCAGATATTTGGTCAAACATTATTCTGGATATTTCTGGAAAGGTGTTTTAGATGAGATTAACATTTAAATTCATAGGTAGACAGATTAAAGCAGATTGCTCTCCTTGATGTGGGTGGGCCCCATACAATCAGTTGAAGGCTCAAATGGAACAAAAAGGCTGACCCTCCCCTGAGTAAGGAAGAATTTGTTCTACCTGATTGCCTTCAAAATGGGATATCTATTTTTTCCTGCCTTTGGAATGGGACTAAGCCATTGGCTCTCCAGGCCTCCGGCTTGCTGATTCTGTTTGTAGATTTGGGGAATTTTTCACCTCCATAATCACATGAGTCAATTCCTTATAATAAATCTCTTTAGATAGATAAATAGATCATAAATAGATAATCTGTCTATGCATTGATCTATCTATATCTTATTGGTTTTGTTGATTCTGTTTCTCTGGAGAACCCTGACTAATACAGATTTGATAAAGAAGTGGGGTGCCTCCTCTATCCCTGCTTTCTTCTGCTGCAATAAACAGAAAACTCATGGCCTCCACATTGCATAATTTTGGAAATTTGTGTATAGCCACAACATTGTTTTTTTGTTTTTGTTTTTATTGGCTATGTTTTGGCATGTAGGCACCAAAATGGAAGACACCAAACCTACATTAGACTTCACCTGAGTAAGAAACAAATCTTTTTACGGCATGTCACTGAGACAGCTAACACCAAGTATCACAACACAGTATTTTGGCATCTAGGCTTTATTCTGACTATGTCCAGGGCCTTCCTATTAAAACTAAGAAAGGCTAAAATATACAACTCCCAAATTCAGACCATATCATCTGTTGGCTATAAATAAACCTACAATAAAACAATAAACTAACACTCCTACAGTAGTTCTCACTTATGCATTTGGAACCCCCAGGTTCTTTATGACATATCACAAGGAATACTACAAGGGTGTTGCAACCCAAACTATCAACCACAATGCACATGTGGCGCCCATCATGCTCTGCTTCTGCTCTGGATCTCCCTTTAGAAGAACAATGCCCAGCAAGTCACTTGAAGAGCCTCTTCCTTGCTGCTACCCCTGATAACATTTGCACCCAGAGGGCTGCCTCTCCATGTGATCAAAGCCACGATATTGTTGGTTGTCTGCATAGGGAGTGAGAATTGCCTTTTTCGGTTTTTTGTTTGTTTTTTTGGACTATTTTATTTGGCATTTAAGCAGCAACACAAAATGTGCTTTACACAAATTTCCAAAGTTTCCCATCAGAAGAGCTTCTCTAACACTAAGTGATCAAAACATAATAAAAGCAAAGACTTTGAAGGAAAAAAAGCTATGTTATTCCCTCCACTCAGTTCCCTCTTTACCCCAACAAAATTGCTTCTGTTTTCTTGATTTGCAAAATAAATCCCACATGTATTTCAGTAAATGCACATATATACTAATATATGATAGAGATAAATATAAGGAAAAAATAGCTATGAAAAATTGTCTTTTGCAATGTTAAAGAGTAATGGTATTTTTTAAATTCATATGAGTGACAAAACACATAACTTTTCCCCAATTTATCTAACACTTCTTCATTTGTGAGTATCATTATGATGAGCTTTACGTCTCATTTTTTCTATCAGTGTTCTACAACATATAAGAAGATGTATACTGTTACCTAGTCATGTAAATAAAGTAAGCTACCTAAGCATTGAAATAAATGCAAATTTCAAAAAACATCTAATAAAGCAAGCAGCAATATGTAGTGCCCTTGAACATCAGAAGACAACACAACTTTAATTATGTCCCTTAAAATTATTGGGAATGGTTCAGCTCACAGTAATTTCAAAAGAAAGATAAAATTTGCAATAAAGGGAACTGATTCTATAGGCAACCTACAACAAATTTTTCCATGATGCAATTACAATCATTACATTTTTATCTAATTGCAAAAGGCCTGGTGCACGAAAATTTGTGCACTGGGGGGTGGTTCCCTCAGCCGGGCCTGCCCCCTCTCACAGTCTGGGAGCCCTCAGGGCATATCCTACTGACGGATTAGGCCCTCTCCCTCTGCAGTCTGGCCTCCCTCTGCAGGAGGCGACCAGGAGGATCAGAGGAAGGCACCACCCCCACCACCCCACTGCCCAAAGCTGGCCACTGCTGGGGCTGCCTACCCTTGGCCCTTGTTTCTTAGCGCTGGCCACGCCCACTTGTGTGTGTGGTGGGGGCTATCTGGGGCCAGGTCTGCTGTGGGAGGGACTGTGGGAGATTGAGGTACCCTGTCCAGCCTCTGCGAAGGCTCCACGGCCGCCCCACCTCTCCCAGCGCCCACCTCTGTGGAAGGAGGGGCCACACAGCGGCAGGTGGGACCAGCCCCACCCTGCCTCTCCCAGCACCTGCCTCTGCGGACAGAGGGGCCATGCGGTGCACGTGGGATCAGCCCGGGCCCTCAAAGCTGCTGCTGCTTTGTCTGGAAGGATGTCTGGAAGATGTCTGGTCTAATTAGCGTATTACCTTTTTATTAGTATAGGTTATTCAAAAGATACTACTTACCCAGCACTGAGGCGCATTGAATTACTTAAAAGTAATTTTTTCAGAAAAATTATTTTAATTAATATAAATTTGCTACATTTTTCTCAAATATCTGAATGATGCCATTATACACTAATATATAGAAACCTATTTTTAAAAACAATGTATTAAAAAACGATATTAATCCTTACTAGTAGCCATGAATACGAAGCATATTTATAATATAATGTTTTATTTTATGTATTTTAGTTGGGTTCCTTGACCCAATTTGAACTTGTGTATGGAGGCATCCCTACACCAACAAGCAATTTTCAGATACCACCCGAGAGTTCAAAAATTCAGCTCAATGCTGATATATCTACCTGGAGATAGCATCAGATTCCACAGGCAAAGGGCTAAGTTCCCAAGACCGCCCTTCACTTCAAATGCCAGTCACAAGCCCAGGCTGTTAACTGTGCTTCTGACCAACTGGGTACAAACTGGAGGTCCCAACCACCTCTCCAAATTAGGTTGCCAATACCAGGTCCAGATCATTACCTGTACTTCTGATCAAGGTTCCCAAATCCCTAACATCAGATTAGGTTAACTTGCTAGAGCAATTTACAGGAATCAGGAAACCTACTCACGCACTATATACTGGTTTATAAAAGGATATAACTCAGGAACAACCAGATGGAAGAGATTCATAGGGCAAGGTATAGGCAAAGGGCACAGAGCATCCATGCACTCTCCAGGTGCACCACCCCACCTGCATCTCCACACATTCACCAATCTGGAATCTCACTGAACCCAGTCCCTTCAGGTTTTTTAAGGAGATTTGATTCTATAGGCATGATTGATTAAATCTTTGGCCTCTGGGAATTGATTCAACCTCCAGCCCCTCTCCTCTCCCTGGGTAGAGGGGTGAGGGAGAGACTGAAAGTTTCAACCCTCTAATCATATGGTTGGTTCTCCTGGTAACCAGCCCTTATCCCTAGGTGGGATCCAAAAACCACCTCATTAACATAACAAAATACACCTTTATTACTCTGAACATTTAGGGAATTTCAGGGGATTTGTGAGCCATGAGCCAGGAACCTTGGAGTAAGACCAACTATATATCAGACGTGTATTTTGGTTATCTGAGTGACCAAATATATATTTGCCTTATAAATCACAATATCACAGTATTGCTTGGCAGTTAATACATAGCAGTGTACAAGAGGGCACAGCAATGTGGAAATAAACATTTCTCAAATGGTGTTCTTCTCAAAAGATTTATCAGATGACAACGGACAATGTCATTTTCTCCAGATTTTCTCTCACTTACTATCAAAAAAGCATCATACACCAGCACCTGCAGAATAAGATTATTAATGATAGAATATCGAGGACATAATTTAACATGAACGTGCACAGTGACAAGACAAGAATAATTTATTTTTAATGGTGATTGCTTAATTAGTTTTGATTTCTTTAGATGACCTGCCATGTATAGGGGAACTCACTTATAGATGCACTGTCTCCAGCAGCAAAGGTGTCTGGGAAATGTTGGACTCTGTTTCATTCTTTGTGACTGTTTAACTCTTTGTAAACTCAGGCTTGGCTATTCAAAAACAAGGAATGCTGCCCCATGATAAATGTCATGCCCCCAGGAAGAAGGTGAATGAGTGTATAGTGTGTGATAACTGCCTGAAGTTATTTGTTAACTGAGGAATGCATTGTTCATTCTGGTGGTCTATGTGATTATCCACCATATGGTTTTACTATTAACCCCATATAAAAAGAGATTGTAGCTCAGGCTGTGTTGCTCAGTGGTTAATCGTCGACCCATAAACCAGGAGGTCTTGTTCAATTCCTGGTCAGGGCACATGCCCAGGTTCCTGGCTCTCTTCCCAGTAGGGACTCTGCAGGAGGCAGCTGATCCATGATTCTCTCTGATTGATGTTTCTATCTCTCTCTCCCTCTTCCTTCCTCTCTGAAATCAATAAAAATAAAAAATATATAAAAATAAAAAATACCCTGTTCTGGGAGGAGTGTGGATTCTTCCTGACTGGAAGCAGTGGCTTTGCCTGTGTACATAAGTTTCTCCTATTTAAAGCTCTTATGAATTTGAATAAGGCTACTTGTTTGTTCTTTGGAATCCATCCTGAATTTAGATTATTGGGTCGTTTCTTTAACATCATGCTACCATGTTGTCATCCTTCCAGCTCATATCCTTTGCTTTTTAGGAGAGCCGTAGGGCTTGGAGGCTGATGCCCGCATTTGAATTCAACTGTACATTGTGTGGGAATCTGATATTCTAGGAAACTGCTTTTTCTGACTGGCTACAGTCACCTACAAGATTCTATAAGACAGTAGTTGGTTCACTTAAGTAAGTCTTGGGTATTCATTGTTTTTGAATCCCTATACATGGTTGTTGTTGTTTTTTTGTGGAATTTCTTTCACTTTTAAAAATTATAAGGTCTCATAGTAGGCTTTCAGATCACATAAAATATATAGTACTTATAATTTCTCTTTACTTGATTTTGCTTGTTTTTCTTCTTCTATTCACTGAAACTTAGGACAACCTATACTATATTACTATTTATGCTCTAAACTGATGGTATTAATTTTTATCCTGAATTGTACTAAATGGAATAATTACCTCCATTGGGAAAACTGGTTTTGGGCAAGGTATTCTATGATTTCTCTTAAAATAATTGCTGTATGATTTTCTTAGGATGTGTTCAAACTTTCATGACAGCAGAGTGTAGTATCTTTAAAATTAAGTGGCAGCAGTTTAAGCACTGGTTTAAGTGGCTATAGAAAAACTGTTGACCACTTTTCAGATATAGAAAGGGAAATCAGAAATTAACAAAGTGGGCAAATATCTGGAACCCATAAAGTTTTTTTAAAATCAGTCCTAAGAAAGGAGAATTAACACACATTAATTTCCTTTTCTCAATGCACCTTAAGAGAAAATGACACAAAGAGATTTCCCTTATCAAATGAAAAGATGGTGGTCATAGGTAGTTATTCAAAGACTTAGTGGGAGAACTGAAATCATAAAAATGCTACTCCTTTTACTTAATCAAGGGTCCCGTATTTATATAAAAGTCAACTTAAAGTAGATAAGCTTTCCAATATCATTAGATTCTGAATACAAGACTGAAAGATTTATGAAGTTCAAGAGTAGAAATCATGATATGGAAATTAATTCTGAGATAATATCAAAAGTTTGATTTTATATAACTACATATACATATATAATCATATTATATATATATATATATATATATATATATATATATATATGCACACACATACACAGAGGGTGGTGCAAAAGTAAGTTTATAGTTGTGAGTACATGAAACACAGTTAATTCCTGTATTATTATTTATTATATTATTTTCCATATGAACAAGTGCAAGCCTACTTTTGCCATATTCTGTATATATGCATATGCCATATACATACATATGTATATGGTTAAGAGTAGAGTAAATGCACTAATCTGTGATTACCCAATTGTAATTGCTTAAATATTGCTCCATTTTATCATTTTTTCCTAGACCTTCCCTTTACAGTTAACTCTGATCAGTATTTATACTAAATATTTTATTTAGAAGTTTTATTTTATGGAAAAGTAAGTATCCTTGATTATGAAAACACTAGAGGCCTGATGCACGAAGTTTCGTGCAAGAATAGACCTTCCTTTCCCCTGGCTGCTGGCACCGCCTTCATTCCAGCCCAGAGCCACCTTTCTGCCTTTGCTCCGGCCAGAGCCTCTTTCCGCCTCTTGTTTTGTCATGTCAATTTGCATATCCCCTCCTTATTGGCTGTGGGCCCTGCCATGTTTATCATGAAGTGACGGTTAATTTGCATACTACTCTTTTATTAAATAGGATTGATTTGCATCTGGTTTCCTAATCTGTGACTAGGCAGGTGAATAATAAAGTTACCACACTATCCCAAATTCCATATCAAAACATATGAAATGTGGGTTGTCTTTGTGCAGAAAACCATGTTTAACTTGTATTTCAGGCAGAGTTCCAAGAGATCATGATTTGTTTGAAAGACTTCATATACAGATATATAACAGAAACTACCCCCTAAATCAAAGACTTACAAAATGTATGTTTGACTAGCTTACAGATAGCTTACAGATGCAGTGAAATAAATATAGCCCCAGCAGCACATCAATGGGATGGCCAATGCAAGGAAAGGTGTGGATCCTCAAGGGAAACGACCAATGAATGGGTGGTCAGAAGTGCAGAAGGAGGCAAAATAAGTTAATATCCTGGTAATATCCTGGGCCAACGTAAAACTAAATCTTTATAGTTATAGTTTTAGATTGATGCTCAGAACTTCTATCTATTTGAGTGCCATCTTGCTCCTAGGGTTCAATCTCTTAATAAGTATCCTTGATAAACCTGTAAAAGCACAATGATTTGGCTCAGCTAAGCACATTGAAGTAAGGTTTTTATGAAAATATTCCAGAACTACACAATGAGAGAAGAAACTGCATTCATTTTGAGTTTTGTTAATTCTGTTGGGGGGGGGTGGGGGGGGGAAAATAGCCTATTGGGGGTTTTCAATGCTTGTGTAAATAATGTAAATGATTTCTAGGCTTCATTCAATTGTTTATTCTATGATTATACTTCTTTTATGCATGTGCAAGAAAACAAGTTCAGAAAAATAAAATTTGGATAAAATTTCAAGAAATTTAATTTTCAAACAAATAAAAAAAAACTAAATCTTTAATATTGGAAAGATAAAATGAACTAAGCATGAGGCAGTATATATCTTCTACACTAATAAAAGAGAAACATGCAAATTGGTGTCACTCCACTACGCCCACCAGCCAATCAGAGTGACTATGCAAATTAACCCAACAAAGATTGCGGTTAATTTGCATATGCAGGCATGGAGCGAAGACTGAAGGCTCTGGCCGGAGTGAAGACTGAAGACTGAAAACTGAAGACTGAAGACTGAAGAGGCTTGGCTTCTCCACTGCAGCTGCAGAGGAGAAGCCAAGCCTCGCTGAGGCCACAGCAGAGAAAGCCAAGCCTGGGTCCCTGGGTTCTGGGTCCCGGAGGAAAAACCGGGTGCCAGCTTGCCAGGGGAAGAAAAGGCCTATTTGAGCAAATCTTTCGTGCAAAGGGCTTTCTAGTTCTACACTAATAAAAAGAAAAAAGATGCTAATTGACTGTACCTTCGCTACGCCCACTAGCCAATCAGAAGAGTATGCAAATTAACTGCCATCTTTGTTGGGTTAATTTGCATACACAGTCACCCAGCGAAGACTGAAGACAGTGTAGAAGGAAGCCAAGCACTGCAGAAGGGAGCCAAGTGGCTAAGAAGGGAACGGATCGGAGGTACAGAGACGGGAGCAGAGCTGAGGCAGAAGACATGGGAGGGAGCGCAGTGGCGGAGAAGGGAAGGAGTGAGGTGGCGGACATGGGAGTGAGGCAAAGTAGAGGACACGAGAGGGAGCCGAGGCGGCAAGGAAGAGAGGGAGCGAAGCCCACCTCTGGCTTCGCTCCCTTCTCTGCTTCGCTCTGGCCTCAGGAAGCCCTGTTCTTGCAGGAATCTTCCTGCAACGGGCCTCTAGTATATATATATAAAGCTACAATGCACTTAAGTATTATAGAAAGCTTTGTGCCTGATTAAGCAATAGTGTTTCCCCTTTAATAATGATTAATATAGAGCAATCCATATATATATAAAACCCTAAAATGCAAATAGACTGTACCACGGAACAACCGAACAACTGGTTGATATGAATTGTGCTGATCACCAGGGGGCACATGCGGTACATGGCAGGCATCGGCAGCAGGCTGTAGAGAGCAGAACATGGTGGGCATGGGCCGCAGTGGGATGGTGGAGCAGGTGAGTGGGGATACCAGACCAATGTTGCTGTCATCGGGGCGAGCCTCTGGTGGTTACTGAAAATTCTTTGCTCCCGCATGCTGCGGTCCCGCCAGGTGCTCACACCTGCTGACAGCCCAATCGCTCTGGGCCGTCAGTGAGTGCAAGCAGGGCCGGCGCTGTCAGCACTAGGGAGCGGTGGCAGTGGGAGTGGGGCTGCCAGCAGACAGGGGACTGGCGGCCACAGGAGGAGGGCCTGAGTGGAGGTGCAGAGGATGGGTTGAGACCTGCCCCTGTGCCCACCATAGCCTCCAGTTCACAGTTCCTTTCAAGGTGCACAAATCCATGCACTGGGCCCCTAGTTATAATTATAAAAGTTATGCTATTGATAATTTGTTACCTACTGATACAGATGAATCTTTTTAGAAAAATGTGATTTAGGGGCTTATGAAGTCATGTAAGTTCCATTCTGAGTTTTTGTCCTCTCCAAAAGAGCATTTCACACATTTTGAGAGAACCTCTGTTGGCACAGGAGAAACCCAAGGTCCTTTAGCACACTATCTCGAGAGACTGGCCCTATGTGAACTATGTGTCTGCCTATTATGTTTTCTCCTGAGGTTTCTTTCAAGACCAGCACTCCACTGCCTCAAGTCCTGTTGCTCTAGAATCAGAGAGAGACAAACAGGGTCAATCTTATGTTCTGATTCTAGCCCACATTCCACTCATCAAATGGTTTCCCAAAACTAGGATGCATTCTCATCGTATTTCAGGAGAGTCTTTATGAAACATATGAAGTTAGATGTGGGTTCTTTGTGTGCATAAAATCATGTGTAACCTGTATCTCATATGTATGCCATCCTCTGAAATGAGAATAGGACAAAATATCAGCTATGAAAGATGCATGCCCATCAATCTTGAGAGAACTCTAGCCTCCCTTCAAAATTTCCCAAATAGCTTTGGGAAATCCATCTGTACTTATTTTTATTGTAGCATTTATTATAATGAGTTATAACTGCCTTTTCTATTACCCATCCCAGTATACTGTAAGCTCTTTGATGGAGAGGTGTCATACATGAATTCTTTTTTTCATTCATAAGAAAGTTCCATCATCTCTGCGTTTAAAAGATATCTGTTCCAACTTATTTTCACCAACTTCACCTCTGCAACCCTGCCCCAAGTTCTCATCATCTATTGTTTGAATTTATACAGGAGCTGCCTAAATGATTTCCCTGATTTTGTTTTATCCCTGTATAGAATGGAGCTAGAAAAAATGTTTCTGACACTCATATTTAAATCATTGCCTTTAATAAACCAATTGAGTAACTTTTCCCTCACCTACTTACTTCTCTAACATGTTTCTTTTCATTTTTATCTTAGTTCATACACTTTAGAGAAAATGACTTTTATTCTCTTTCCTAAACATTCTACACATATTAACAATCAGGATGTATGCCCTTCTGCTTAGATTCTCTGCTCCAAGATCTTTGCATGACTGCCTCCTTCTAGTCACTCAGTCTCAACTCAAATGTCATCCTCCAGGAATAGCTGGCCTGACTGTTTAGATGAAGTTGCTCACCCTACCCCAGTCACTCTTTTTCACATTTCCCTACTTTATTTTTATAGAATATTTTGGTATTAGAAATGATCATATTTGTTAAGTGTTTATTGTCTATTTTATTACACTTAAAGGTAAACTCCTTGAGAACTTTATTATGCTCATTACTGGATTCTTAGTTCTAAGACCTGCCAAGTAGTACCTGACAAGTAGTGGATGCTTAATTAATATTTGGACTGACTGATAAAAAGTTTTTCTTGCTAACCACTCTACCTCCAGTGGCTAGCACAAAGCCAGACACATTTTAGGTATATAAGAAATATGCCTTAATAGAATTATTATTTACCCTGAGAATTAATCTTCTTGAAAATTATGTGGTGATATGGGTTGAAATGCATTTTCATCAGAATATGTTGAATTCCTAATGCTGTTACTTCTGAAGGTAACCTTATTTGGAAATAAGGTATTTGCAGATATAATCAAGTTAAAATGAGGTCATTCTCTATTAAGATTGCCCTTAATCCTGACTAGTGTCCTTGTAAGAAAAACCATAGAAAAGACATAGAGGGAAAACATTGTGTGACAACAAAAGCAGAGATTTGAATAATGTGTCTACAAGCCAAAGATTGCTGGCAACACCAGAAGTTAAGACAAAAGCATGGAAAAGACTCTCCCTCAGAAGTCTCCAGAAGAACTAACCTTGCTAACATCTTGAGTTTAGATTTCTGTACTCCAGAACCGTGAGAGAATACATTTCTGTTGTTCAAGCCACCCAGTTTGTGATACTTTGTTAGGGCTGCCCTAGGAAACTAATACATATGGCAAAAAGGAAAAGAAAAGGTTAGGAAGATGAGTAAGGATGAAAATGTGAGGTGCCAATTTATTTTACTATCATTTCCATTATGAGATGTAAGAGACTGTTCCAGTTTTTATTATTTACTGGTCATGTGATTTTAGGTATACATGTTAACCACTCTGAGCCTGTTTTCACATTTATGAAATGTGTTTTATAATGTGATTATAAAGCCCATTCTATAGAGTTCTTGTGATATTAAAATAGTTAACTTAAAGCAATGTGCTTTGAACAGTGTCCAGTATGTAGTGAATATTCAATAAATATTAGTCATGATTCTTACTCAGAGGCTGAGAACTGTGACTGTGAGTAAAGACTGGTGCTATGGCCATTACTTACTTAAATTTTTCATTTCACTCAACAATTTGTTTCTCCAGGAAAACATTTCTAATGTCCAAGTATTGCATTTCTCACTTTGTTCCAATGCTAGGTTGAGCTCTTTACGCAGTTTCCTCTGAATCTCCTTTTTGTGTGGATTGAGGAATTTTGAGCCAGATTTCAGCTTAATACAAGGCTCAACATAATATAATGAGTTATTTCTATCTAAATGTAGACCAATATTCATTGGGTAATGACTTTCCTGATTCTGCACGATCTTTCATCAGGAGGAGGTAGATGAGATTCATAAATAGATTTGGTAAAGTAGGTCTATCACTATCTGTGGTGGATATTGTAATGTGCTGTCCAAGGCCCCTTTAAGGACTGAGGAACATAATTTTCCAGGGGCTGCAAGTGCTTCTGGATGTCAGTTCATTCTGGAACTTGTTCTTGTCTAAAGAAAGCCCACTCATCTAAAGCCATGTCCTCTTCCAGGGGCCGCCTATATCCAACATTGGCTGTTGTAGGGTTACAGAGACTCAGTTCCCTCTTCCTGACTTGAAGCAACTCTAAAGGATCATCCCACTTTATAGTTTCCCACAGGATCAGCTGAGACTTTTCCTGAGATGGATTAATGCCAATTTTCCCCTCTGCTCAATCCTACTTCTTTGTCTTTCCCCACAGGTGTCAAACCCAAGAGTACTCCCAAATACACTTCTTATATTCAAATCACTGTCTCCGAGTCTTCTTCATTCTTCCCTTTTCTGAAATGAGAAAACTGAACTTCTGAGATATTTCCCTCAAAGTCCAGTAGAAGAGCTAAGAATCTACTCTGAGCTTCTACCCAAGAACCTGCTGCTCATTGACTCTCCCCACATAAAACAACTGAAACTGTAGAGACTACATATTCATTCATGGAATGAATGAAAACAACTAAAAGGTTTTGACTGCATGGACAGATACCCATTAGGTGGCACCAACTGAATTCATCAGCACTGAAGGAAGGTAAGGGGAATATTGGAAAGGGATTAATAAAAAGGTTACCTAAGAAGACTTTGTTGTTGCTGCTGATTTACCCAGGTGCTAAAGCTAGCGTGTATTTCCAGGTATTTGTGCTACATGCTTTTCCTGCATTATATAAACCTAGCCCGGGAACAACCCTGTTAAGTAGCTGCTAATTAGAATTTTGGAGCTCAGTGCAATAATGAAGGTCAAGCATTATGGAGGGCTTGCTTCCAAATTGTGCCTCCATGCTTATGAGATCTAGGCAATATGTGAACTCTCTAAACACCAGTTTTCTCTTTTCTAAGAAACGAGTGGACATGTAATTATACCCATTTCATAACGTTATTGTAAAGATCAGGAGAGGTAAACTATGAAAAGTATGTAGCACAAAATGCAACCTCAATAAATGATAATTGTATCCATTTTATAGATAAAAAATATAAGAACAGAAAGATTGATAACTTGCTCTAGATCATACAGCTTACTTACTAGTGACAATAGTTTTTCCAGGCCATAGATTATCTTTCCCTAATATTTCTTCAGTGACAGAATTTACCATTGGGCCATTTTCCTGACACCTTTCAATAAGACATTGTTGGAACATATAGGCGGTGGTCCTTGTGGCCACATTATAATTGGGACTTAGCTCAATGGGAAGTAGCAGATGGCCCCCTCTGCTGTGAATTTCTCCTCCAATTCAGTGAAGAGCCATTCTCCAGGGCCACTCTTTCCAATGATGCCCCAGGACTCTGGTTGGCTGGCAGCCATGGTCTTAAACTATTGATGTTACAAGTGTATGCTGAGGCCGGGGAAGGCTGGAAGAGAGAAAAGGGAATATTCCTTTGTGGACTGACAGATGGATTCAAACTCAGGAAATACAGAAATCCAGTTTAGGAGATATTTATGTCCATATATATATTCACTTCCCAAGAACTCTAGATTTTCAGGATAGAAAGGTGGTACTTGGATTAAACAATTTTTAATTATCCAAAATACCTCTATTACACTGATTTTAATACATTTTCTATTAACTAGAACAGTGATGGCGAACCTATGACACGCGAACTCATTTTTTTAGTTGATCTTTCTTTGTTAAATGACATTTAAATATATAAAATAAATATCAAAAATATAAATCTTTGTTTTACTATGGTTGCAAATATCAAAAAATTTCTATATGTGACACGGCAACAGAATTAAGTTAGGGTTTTTCAGAATGCTGACACGCCGAGCTCAAAAGGTTCGCCATTACTGAACTAGAATGATCTGAACTTCTGAATCCATCATGCAAGACATGGATAGAATTGGACTGCACACTAAAAGTATGCATGCTTCAATGCTGTAGATTTGCCTGGATCACCTTTAAAACAATTAAATGGTGAATGTGTGACTAAATTAATACACCATGTACTCTGCTTAATTTCAAGGTTGAAGTGCAGTTCTATCAGAAATGTGGTTAAAACTCTAGAATGCTGGGGGACAGAATAGGAATGATTGGCTTTCAATTGTTTTAGTTTTCATATATTTGATAACTCCATGTCATTTGAATAACTGTAGCTTTCAGCATGCTAGTAAGATTCACCTACATTATAATTTGCATGAAGTGCTGATTAATTAAAGCTTCTCTAAACAAACAAACAAACAAAAAACATTATTCCATTCTGCATCAACAAAGCTTAAGTTACTTCTAGCTGTCTCTATCCCTTTTACTAAGAAATCTCAGTAAATTCCTATCAGTCTTTTCCTTTCTATTCTTTTTATACTGACCTAGTCTGTGTTTCTCTCCTTGGTCTATTTTTGCTCACTTCACTTCCAGTCTGATTACTACACTTTTAACATTTATTTCAGGAAGGGATGTAATAAATATGACCATTATTGGGAGGACAGTGTTGATTTTATGGTCGCTGATTTACTGGCAGCACTAAGAGTACATATCTCCAAATTCACTGGTGATGAAATATAGAACTAGTTCTAAAAGTGGGATACTTTATTTTCTTCTTCTGTCATGTCTTATAAGAAAACTGTGATGGTTAATTTTATATGTCAAATCATCTGGGTCATGGTGTTCTGATGTGTAGTCAAATGTTATTCTGAATATTTCTGTGATGATGTGTGAATGAGATTAACATTTAAACCAGTGGACTTTGAATAAAGCAGATTGCCCTCCCTGATGTGGGTGGACCTCATTCAATCAACTGAAGGCCTGAATAGAAGAAAAGACTGACCTCCCCAGAACAAGAGGGAATTCTGTAACAGATGGCCTTTGTACTTGAATTGAAACATTGGCTACTCTATGGTTCTCCAGCCTATAGATTTAGTCTCTCTCTCTCTCTCTCTCTCTCTCTCTCTCTCTCTCTCTCTCTCTCATGATGCCCCAGGACTCTGGTTGGCTGGCAGTCATGGTCTTAAAATATTGATGTTACAGGTGTATGCTGAGGCCGGGGAAGGCTGGAAGAGAGAAAAGGGAATATTCCTTTGTGGATTGACAGATGGATTCAAACTCAGGAAATACAGAAATCCAGTTTAAGAGATATTTATGTCCATATATATATATATATTCACTTCCCAAGAACTCTAGATTTTCAGGATAGAAAGGTGGTACTTGGATTAAACAATTTTTAATTATCCAAAATACCACTATTACACTGATTTTAATACATTTTCTATTAACTAGAACAGTGATGGCGAATCTATGACATTCTATTTTATTTTCTTCATAGAAGGAATCTGTATCCGTATATTATTTGTTTGTTCATTTCTAATACCTATCATCTGAGCACTTAAAAAGCCAACTAAAATATATTGCTCGGTGGTCTGAAATCATTGATTAATTTATTTATCAAACATTTTACTGACACCATATCAATAAGGGGAATTATGATTGAAGGCTAGTCATAAGGTGCTCACATTCAGTAGGTGACAAAGGAAGGGAGCTTGTTAGAACCACTGAAGGCAAAGAGCTCCAAATTCCCTGGGTAAAATTCAGCCAGAAATAAGGAGAAGCTCAGCAGCAAAATGGAGAGAGGGACAAGTGGGGTACTGAAGAGAGAGGGTGAGCAAGTCTGTGTCACTAGGAAAGCAATGCTGAACAAGCCAAACCAGCAAATGGGGTGGTTTGAGATTATGCACACAGGTCCTAGACAATGGTGTTCAGGATTGTAGTCCACAGAGGCAACCTGGAGCAGATGATAAAGTTGTTTACAGCATATACCCAAAGTTCAGTATGTGTAGTGCCATTGACAGGACAATTTTAAGTAGCATACAGATAGATTTCTTTAAAAATATTAGTTGAGTATTTGCTAATGTGCACCGGAATGCCTTAACATATAAAGATGAAAGTTTCATGATATAATAAGTTATAACCATTATAAACTTAAAAGATGTGTCAATTTAACAAAAATAGTTTAGTGTATAATTACAGTTAACATGCAACTATGTACAAAAATTATTCATGATTATTCATGAAGGAGGCAAATAAAAAATGAGTTCAAAACATGAGGTTTATAAAAAAATGGAACATATTTTGCCTGCACACACCATTTTCCTCAAAGTTGCCCTTATCTCAACATATAACAAATTCAAATTCTAGATCCCAAGCCATGTTGCCTTTTACCTGCAACCTGTGATCATCAAATCCTAGCACTTTCCTCTCTTGATGTAAGCTTGGCACAAAGAAAAGAGCCTTGGACTTAGAAGTATAAACCATGGCTCTGCCACTCATTGGATGCATAGCTTATAGAAAGAAACTGAACTCTGCTTCACAGCCCCCTTACCTGTGGGTGCTGCCTGTTGAATGTGATCTCAGTCCGCTGTCTCCCAGCCACCTTCTCTGGCTTGTCACTACTATTTCATTCCTCTACTCTCCACTGCCTCCTCCCCAGTTGTTCTCAAACTCTGTCTCTCAGAACACCGGGGATCTTGGGAAAATGCAGTTTCCTTAGACCATGTCCAGAAACTTTGATTTCTGTAGGTCTGTGGTGAGCTTGGATAATCTGCATTCTAGCACCTTTGTGTTTCTGAAGCAGAGCTGATATGTTAGGAAATACTCCTCAGCTCGCAGTATCCTATGTAATAAAAGCCTAATATGCTAAATGCCTGGTCGTCTGGTTGGCCATTCAACCAATCAAAGTGTAATATGTTAACGATATGCTAAGGCCGCTCAATCACTCTCTATGACGTGCTCTGACCACCAGGGGGCAGACAGTCAACCGGTCGACCGGTCTCTATGATGTGTACTGACCACCAGGGGGCAGACTCTCTGACTGGTAGGTTAGCTTGCTGCTGGGATCTGGCCGATCGGGACTGAGTGAGATGGGCCAGACACACCCTGGAGTCCTCCCGCGGTCCCTCCCTGTCTGGCCAACCTCCTACATCCCTCCCTGGCCCCAATCATGCACCAGTGGGGTCCCTTGGCCTGGCCTGTGCCCTCTCGCAATCTGGGCTGAGGGGACCCCCCCCCGAGTGCATGAATTTTGTGCACCGGGCCTCTAGTCAGCTATAAAAATACATACATAATTACACCTTCAACCCTGTGGCTGTCTTTGCCATTCCCTCCAGATAAACAGACCCACAAGAGAAAGGCCATTAATATTTTAAAAGACACATAACTAGCTACACAGTCCACATCTAACCTCAGGTGGAGAAATGGCAGACATCCCTGAAGCCAAGAGCTCCAGTCTACAGACTCCTATGTTCCCAGGGTCTGGAGCAAATCCAGTAAGCCCAGATAATTGTTCAGCTGCCCCTCACAGCTGCTCTCAAAGGCTGTGTGGAGATAATCAGTGATAGACTGCCCGAAAAGCTAATAAGGTTAATGTCTACTTTGGGGGGGAATATAAGGAGAGGAAAGCAGAGAGAAGCCATAATTAGGGGGATGGGAGGGTCCTCTTTTCTCTCCCCATGACATAATCTAAAACCGATTAGGGACTCCTTGGCAAGTGTAGGCTGGGATGCTGGATTTTGAACAGTTGTTATAACACAGAACATAAAAATGGACAGAAACAGCTTTCTCTTCCACCTCTCCTTTGTTGAAACATGTTCTCCTTCCCTAAGTCCTCCCAGAAGATCTGAGCACAAGCTCTTTTATGCATGCCTAGCCTGCTGAGGGCTGCAGAGTCACAAAACAGCCCAGAAAAACAACACCCAGCACACAATATGCACATTGTTTTGATTGAGACATTGCTGTTTGAAATGCATTTATTTCTGCCTCTCGTAAATACTCCTCCGCAGTAAAAGAAAAAATAACAAATGCGTTGTAAATAGAGGCCCAGACAGCTTACACTTAAATTACAGTCACGTCATCCCAGGCCTAGCCGATCTCTTTCAATTATAGTCATTAATTGAGGATGTAACCCAGAAACAATTACATCCATGAAATTCTAATGAGTCTCCCGTAGTTAATATAAAAAGAAAACAATGGGAAATGCATGCTGATGCTGGAGTCTAATCCAATTCTGCCGATTAAAATAAAGAACAGCATTTTTGTAACATGTAAATCTGATTCTTTTTCTTCTACCCAGTTTCATTTCTTAGGGAGTGACAGACTGCCTGCATAGATTTGCTTATCTAACAAGTTTATTGAGCTGCCCTCTCGCAATAAGCTCTTTTCAAGAGCACATCTTGAAAACTCACTAGTGGGAAATATATGTGTTCAGGGATCCATTTTAGAGAGGCTCATATTTCCACATGAAAAGTCCATTCTTTATTTACCTGGCTTAAGTGGGAACATCTTTCATATTTTTACAATGACAAAATAATTATATTAATTATAATTCTGGAAGAACATGGCGGCAGATTAATTCTGAATCATCCTGCTTCTTCTAGAAATAGAGCAGCAAGATAATGAAAAGAACAGAAATCACAAACCCCTTTTGCATTTAAAATAGGAAACAAAGAAAAACCCACAAACTTCACGTTATTATGTGTGTCTGCTGCCGAAAATAACAAAGGCCAGCAGAGCCAGGCAAGAAGGCCCAGAGTGGCCACGAGGCCACGGCAGCGAAGACTGGGGAACGCTGACACTACCGAGGTCCACCCAACACCAAGAGCCAATACTACCCTCCAACAGGGCTAACCGCTTTGAACAGCTTTGCAAGACAGTTTGGCATGAGAACTGAAGACAGAAGATTTCAGTATTGCCCAGACAAGAGCAGAGGAGAATATATTTTTAAGGTGTCAGTAAACATCCACTTTCTAAAAATAAGTGGGTTACTTTGGAAAGCAGAGGAGATGCAGGTCTGGAAGAAAAAGCTCTGCAGGGCCAATTTAGGTTTCGAGAAGCAAAGGAAGAATGCCTACATAGAAGTGCCACACTACAAGGGAAGGTGTTTGAACCTAGGGCTCATTTGCAACAGAAACTCATTTCTGAATATTTGTGTGGGTTTTTTTGTGTGTGTTTTTTTCTCTAGATCTTTAATGGTTGGCTAAGATATCTGTTCTCAATTGGTCAGCTCCTATACCAGTACTCAAACCATACGAGCTTGAATTGTGAATCAGGGAAGCTCATCCTGCCCATTCTATTCCACCTCATACTCACTGCCAGGAACATTTGCTCTCATTTATATATTGGAATCAAGAAAGGAAAAGGTAAAGATAAAGCAAATAAAAATAGTGTTAAAAATGTGAAAAAACTATAGAGAAATTTTTCAACAGGAAGGAGCACTCACTAAAATTATCTTACTATACAGCACATTATAATTCAATATTCCAATATTTTTTTAAATAACAGTGGATCATTTGCAACTATAAAGAAAGATCACATTGCATATATGTACCACAGCTTTTTTAAAATTTAATCTACTTGTCTACTGATGGGCACTTGGGTTGCTTCTATATCTTGGCTATCTATAATAATAAAAGCATAATATGCAAAATAAACCAGACATCCTTCCGTACAATCTTCCAGACAAAGCCAGGGCTGCGAGGGAAGCCCGGATCCCGGGTGCCAGAGTGAAGCCAGTGCCAGCAGCCAGGGGAAGCCAGTGCCAGCAGCCAGGGGAAGGAAGGCCTACTCTTGCATGAATTTCATGTATCGGACCTCTAGTTGTAAATAATGCTGTAATGAACATAGGGATACATATATTCTTTTCAATTAATGTTTTTGGTTTATATTTCTAGACCATAAAAAAAACATCTTATCATTTGTGACAACATGGATGGACCTAGAGGGTTAAAGACAAATTCCATATGATTTCACTTATATGTGGAATCTAAAGAACAAAATAAACAAAATTGACACAGACTGTGTGTGTGTGTGTGTACGTGTATATATATTCAAAAAATGAGGATTAATGATGATTTCATAGTGTTTGCCAGATCACATTTCAAATTACAGGTTTTAAATTAATTTCTTTTCTTATATAATTTTCTCATGTACAAAAATATTGATTTCTGCAAAATTATCAATGTGTTCAAATTAACAGTAGAACTAAAGAGAATTATTCAAATATTTTAAAAATAGGTGTTTATTTTCAGAATAATTTTATTAGGGTTATACAGTAAAAAAATCAAATGAAATAATCATTTTATTTTCTGTATGATCATTCTATAAAATTAAAATCATTCATTTAATTCATATTCATTTTTAATGATTTTTAAATTTTATATTTTAAATTTTATAAAACATTAAATGATTTCAAAATAAAAACATAATGCAGTGTATACTAGAGAAGTCTTGCTTCCCTCCTATTTCCTGCACTCTTTCTTT
Source organism: Myotis lucifugus (assembly GCF_000147115.1). Classification (NCBI taxonomy): domain Eukaryota; kingdom Metazoa; phylum Chordata; class Mammalia; order Chiroptera; family Vespertilionidae; genus Myotis; species Myotis lucifugus. The sequence continues at coordinate 14,262,629 of NW_005871057.1, forward strand.
TCTCTCCCTGCTTATAAGGGGGCAAGAGAGGGGTGAATTTTCTTTTTTAAATTTTTTATAACTTAGCTAACTACTCCAGAGTCACCTCATGTTAGTATACAGAGATCTTCCTTGTTACATTTTACAGAGGTTTGATACTGTATTGTGTAAACATATTATAATTTATTGCCCTCATTCACTGCAGCTGAACATATAGGTTGCTTCTAGGCTTTTGTTATCTTAAATATTGTCAGAATCAATATTCTTATACATATATCATTTTATTTTTGCAAAGGAATCTCAGGTAAATTTCTAGAAAAAAAATGCTAGATAAAAGAATAAAGATGTATTTTACTAGATATTTTCATATTCCCGCAGAACCACATTTTTCATTTTCACCACCAATAAATGTAAGTGCCTGTCTCCCCAGATCCTTGCCCAAACATTTATGGCCAAAGTATTTGATATTATCTCATTGTGGGTTTTGACTTGCAAATCTGTCATTGTGAGTGAATTTCAGCATCCCACTCATATATTTGGAGCTACTTACATTATTTTTGTTGATCTGTCGGTTATTAATATTTTTCTCCTCATTTTTTTAAAATATATATTTTATTGATTTTTTACAGAGAGGAAGGGAGAGAGATAGAGAGTTAGAAACATTGATGAGAGAGAAACATCAATCAGCTGCCTCTTGCACACCCCCTACTGGGGATGTGCCCACAACCAAGGTACATGCCCTTGACCAGAATGGAACCTGGGACCCTACAGTCCGCAGACCGATGCTCTATCCATTGAGCCAAACCGGTTAGGGCAATTCTCCTCATTTTTATAAAACTATATATTTGAGATTTTTACTTTTGTGTTATAAATTGAAGGTTTTTCCAATTTTTCATTAATAATTATAGTTTGCTTATTGAATTTTTATGCAAAAATAGTTTTTAAAACTATTTTTATGGTACATTTTTAAATTCTCAGTACAGTGATGACTTGCAATTGTGAATCCAGGCTTCTACTCTGAACTTCAGATATGTAGATCCAGTTGCCTACTCAATGTTCCCACTACTCTAAAACAGTCCTTCTTCAGTCTTCCCAAATGGTTAATGGCAACTCTATCTTTCCAGGAGCTCCAAATTTAAATATATATATATATTGATTTCAGAGAGGAAGGTAGAGAGAGAGAGAGAGAGAGAGAGAGAGAGAGAGAGAGAGAGAGAGATACATCACTATGAAAGAAAATCATTGATGGGCTTCCTCCTGCATGCTCACACACAACCCCACCCCTACCCTCCCCCCCCCCATAGGGGATGGAGCCTGCAACCAGGTATGTGTCCTGACCAGGAATCAAACAGCAATCTCCTGGTTCATAGGTCGACGCTCAACCACTGCACCAGGCTGTCTTTGGCTGGAGCTCCAGGTTTTTTAAAAAGTGGCTCTCTGTGTTTTCCTTCCTCAATCTAATTTGCCAATAAATTCTCTTTGACTTTAGTTTCAAAATAGCTTCCAGATTTGGCAACTTTTGACAATCTTCACTGTAACACACCTTAGTCCAAGAATAAATCATCTCTTAATTAAATTACTGCAAAAGTTTCCTGACTTTATTTCTACCTTTTCCCTCCCTATTGTATATTCTCAAAACAGTAGCTAAAATAATCATGTTAAAACATTGATCATATTATTTCATCCCCTGTTTAAAACCTTCAGATTTACAAATAAAAGCAAAAGCATTCCATTGACCTATAGGGCTTTACACAATCCAGTCTACTCTTTCTTATCTACCTCTCTGACTTCATCTCCTACTACTCTCCCCCTGAGGTGCTTGCTTGCAGAGAAACTATCCTCCTCGATGCTATTGTAATGTACTAACTAGCTAGTGCTCCTCATAAGGTTACTCCAATTACTTCTCAGCTCTGTCTGGCTGTCCTTTTCAAAGACACCAGCATAATTCACTCCCTCATCTCTGTTAGATCTTTATTCTAAATCCACCATATCATTGAAGATCCCCCTGTCTACTCTGGAAAAATTGTAGTACCAAACTTGAAAATTCTCTCTGAGCTATTTTCTCCTTACCATAAATACAAAATGAATTTAATCAACTGTATATGTACTTATTTTGCTTAGCATTGTTTTCTATACACACAAAAGTATACATGGTTCTGAGCACTGTTGAAGTATGACCTTTGTTTATTTGCTAACTGCTGTCTATAGTTGTAGAACCTAGAGCAGTGCCTATCATAAAGCCAGAGCTCAATGCATATTGCTGAATAAATGAATGAATGAGTGAAGTAGATGAATGGATGAATAGAGGAAATAACCTTTTTCTGTAAAGTCCTATTACATGGAAGGGTTATTTTTCCATCACCACTCCTAGCCCTAAAGTCCTTTTATTTGTCACTAGAGGCCCAGTGCATGAATTCGTGCAACCAGTGGGATCCCTTGGCCTGGCCTGCAGGATCGGGCCAAAACCGGCTCTCTGACATCCCCTGAGGGGTCCCAGATTGCAAGGGCACAGGCCAGGCCGAAGGACCCCACTGGTGCACAATTGGGGCTGGAGAGAGACGCAAGAGGTTGGCCAGCCAGGGAGGGACTGCGGGAGGGCTCCAGGGTATGTCCAGCCCGTCTCACTCAGTTCCGATCAGCCGGACCCCAGCAGCATGCTAACCTACCAGTTGGAGTGTCAGTGACTGGTTGAGCAGTCAATTGTCTGCCCCCTGGTGGTCAGTGCATGTCATAGTGAGTGGTTGAGTGGCCTTAGCATATCATTAGCATATTATGCTTTGATTGGTTGAATGGAAGATCAGACGACCAGACAGTTAGCATATTAGGCTTTTATTACATAGGATTTGCAACTTAGCTAATGAAATCATATTTTACAACTCTTAAATGACAATTACTGATTTTTTCAAACTAATTAAAACAAAAAAAAATTCATTTGGTTCAAGAAAGAAAAAATTGTGTTATACAATGAAAATAACGAGCATTTGTTTTAAGTGCTTACTAAGTCCTAAGTACTATAGCTTTATGAGTATCAACTTACCAAATTCTCACAAAAACCTTGAACAAGGTCACATAGCTATTACATATGGAACATGGATTCAAATACAGAAAATCTATCCTAGACTCAAAGTGCTAGCAACATCACACTACTACCTCTATATTTTTATATTGTAGAAAGTATTACTACTCCCATTTTAAACATGAGAAAATTGAGGCACTAGGTTTTAAAGACCTTCCACTTTTTTAAAGCTGATAACTATAATCAGATCTAAAGCCACACTTTTACCCATAATGTGTGCAACTTTCACTATGTGATTCTTTAAGAAAGCTGAACATTTGGATAAATCCATCTATCTAGATATTCATCTAGAGTCTTCATACATTTACTGACATCTATTATGGCAACAGATTCTATCCTTGTCAATGGGAATACAAAAGTGCACAGGACAGACATAATCTTTGCTTTCAGGGAGTTTATCATCCAGGAAGAGAATGTTTGGAAGTAGTTAGGAAGCTACTAACAGGAAAATTATGCCATGCATCATGGGAAGATATATATCATGATAGCATATTTTGGTGCTGAAAGACTTACTCCAATATATAACTTTCATACAAATTTTAAATTTTTTACATAAGTAGCTACACTGAAAACATGTTTTGTGCAATATTGATTGCCTTTTTAATACTTACAGATCAAGGCTTAACTTTCACAGAGAACCAAACAGTAATTAGGAAACACAACATATTATTTTATTTCTGGTTAAAAACATTCTCACTGGAAACAATAACAGACTTCTGAGAAATTGCTTTTTCAAGCACTGAGTACATCTATTTTCAGAGCATTTTCACTCATGGAAAATTAGCTGCCTTTCTTGGTAACCTCTGAGAATGGACCTTATAAATATAGTAGACTGACACTTATGATTCCTATGAAAAGAAAAACAAATAAATAATTCCCCTTCAGCTAAGGGACCAGTAAGTAAACAGTTCACATAAATCCATGTGCAATTATAGCTCTTTGGTATTTTGGAACTCTTCTAAATGTTTATGTTCTTGCCTGGGTCAAGAGTTGAACAGGAATTACATATGCTGTCCTCCTACGTACTCATATAGAGGCGATGTTATTTCTAATACTGCCCTACAGTTTGGTGAAATGTGCAGGCTAACCATCTGTCATCAATAATGCTGTCGAGAAGATTTGGAAAGTGTTTGATCGGGTCTTGGCAGCATTTATCTGTTAAAACACTGTTGGAGGCAAGCTTGGGAACTTCTGATGCTTTTAAGGAGACACAAATGTCTCAGCACATGGGCGGCCTAAAACTGGGATGGCGAATGTTTTATTTAATAGAGGCACAGATTTCAGTGCAAGTCAATAAAGAAAAGAGGCATTGCTGTGTTTGTATATTCAAGCATGTACGCTAGGCTCCACAATAGAGCATTTTTCGGGACTCTGAAAAGCTGGCATTGCGAAAGAGCATCTGTTGAACACATGAAGAGAAACTCCTTTGCTGAAGGAGAAATTGGAGCTTAAGAGAGATTAGGGGAAGGGCCTGGTTAAAAAGTGGGCTTTAAGACACAAGATAGGATTCTGCTTATCAGTCAAAGGGAAATGGGTTTGATAAAAGTATGCCATTTCAGACCCCGGCATATTAGTATTAGGTCAGAAGAAAAGACAGAAAAGTTGGGGTAGATTCAGGGTAAAGATAAAAGGCAGGGACATAAAGGGTGAAGAATTCAATTAAAGGTAAGACATAGGTCATTTATAAGAAGGGCTTGATGGGACGATCAGGGAATGTTTCTCATTGCAGGCTCTGGAGAGTGGACAGACTAAGCTGACCCTGGATATCAGACTGCTACCTCAGGATCTAGTGGTCTCACTGTCAAAGGCTTTGTGGGTTTGTTTTTCAAGTCTGCTGAAAGCTGTGAAAATTCACCAGATAAATCTACAGTAGTTAGCAAGCTTAATAAATACCCAAGAGCAAAGATTTCAAACCAACCCTATTTTTACATACAGAAATGCTGACAATGAAGGCCTAAATTAATCTGTAATGGCTACCATGTTGCATTGGTAGGTTATAATCAGTTTTGTTTTGTTTTTAATCCTCATCTGAGGTTATGTTTTACTGATTTTATTTTTGTTGTTGTTTGTTAATCCTCACCTGAGGATATTTTTCCATTGATTTTTAGAGAGAGTGGAAGGGAGGGACAGAAAGAGACAGATAGAGATGACAAATGATACTAGCTAGATAGATGATAGATAGATGATAGATAGAGAGAGATAGATAGATAGATAGATAGATAGATAGATAGATAGATAGATAGATAGAAACATTGATGTGAGAGAGAAACATTGATCAGTTGCTCAGTTGCCTCCCGCATGTGATGGGACTGGGTATGGAACCCACAACCTGGGTATGTGACCTGACCTGGAATTGAATCCTCTGCCCTTAGGTGCACAGAACGATGCTACAACAAACTGAACCACACTGGCCAGGGCACCAGTTCTTAAAAAAAAAAAAATTAAAGAAGTTTTTTTGGTGGAAAAGATAAGGTGTAAGAAAGAAAAATTATGCTACGTGAGGATTTTCTTTTGTTCATAATAGTTTTGTAAGAAATAATTTATACTTAAAAAATAACTTGAATTGACAGAAAAACCCTGACATTAAATAAAACAAAAAGTAAAAACCTTCTTTTTGTCGTTGTTTGGTTGTTAAATCTCTATGGGATATAGGCAAGTCTGTGCCTCATTTTTCTTTTTCTATAAAATGTGGATAACAATTCTGAATTCACAGAACTATAGTGAGGTTGTGCTATGAGAAGTCAAAAAGAAGCAAATATTTAATACAAGGTCAAATCAACTTAGAACTTAATTTGAATTTTCTTAAATAGCATGTAAGCATATATGTGCATATATAGGTAATGGTTACCCCTTAAATGAGGCATCTTTCTTCCTGGAAATTTGCAAGAAAGAGATAAACACTCATCAATCTGTAGTGATTTAATGAAGCCTGATTGGAAGACAGGAGATGACTTAAATGACTTCAGGAATTTGGCCCCTTCTAGTTTATATTGCTTTATATTTATTTTATTATTTGTACTTATATGTCCTTTATATAGTTACTAATATATTTAAATCAAGTGTGTTTATGTTTCCTAATCTACTTGTAATTCAGAAATTATTTTGCCACTGATAAAAGGAATGAAGACTGTTTCATCTACATCTTTCCAGGTGCATTTGATTGCCAAATTATTAGTAATGATCTATAGAGGGAACTGTGTGAGAGAAGATGGAAAGTATCTCCATCATCAATCTTTCACATACTCAAATGGGGGAAAAATGTTTTCTTTCAACACTAGTGTATGCCTTAGGGAAATGATGCTATATCAAGAAAGAGCAAGAGGAATTCAATACCATCAGTGAAAAACAGGAAGTAATGTGGCAAAAGCAATGTCTTATGGGATTCCTGTGTGAAACACACACACACACACACACACACACACACACACACACACAATTCTTTTTTCCTCTTTGACAACATTATCTTATTTTCTGAAAATATATTTCTATTGATTTCAGAAAGGAAGGGAGAGGGAGAGAGAGATAGAAACATCAATGATAGAGAGACTCATTGGCTGCCTCCTGCATACCCCCTATTGGGGATTGAGCCCGCAACCTGGGCATGTGCCCTGACCTGGAATCGAACTATGACCTTCTGGTTCATAGGTCGACGCTCAATCACTGAGCCACACCAGCTGGGCATATTCTGCCCTTTCTTGACTGCCTACTATGGGTCAAGCATTTTGCCAGACACTTTACATACATTATCACAATTCCACATGCTAATGCTGTTAAGAATATTACCAATAGCTCTAACACTGGTTGACTCCTCTACTATCTAAAACATAATTTCATCTTATTAACACAATTCTGAACTACCTTCTTAAGTAATAAGCAGGAATGTGCTGAAAAATAAAGATTAAATTTAGTCTTGTTTTCGATGAAGGGTTAAAGCATACTAGTACATGCATACAAATAAATAACCCTAAAATATGTGGTAAAATTCCAGACCAAAAGAAATTTATTTGAGATTTGTTTTCTTGAATTACTGTTTTCTTTTTTAAGTAAGAAAACCGAGAGTTGGCTCTAATTGTGTATGCATTTGCATGTGTTATACCTCAACACAGAATTTTAACAACCCCTTGGCAGGGATGAATAGTTAGCATACTCAAAAATATTTTTATTCCCTTAAGTAATAACTTAATTAATGCATCTGTCTTGATTATAGCTTTAGTAAATGAAAATATCTTTTATTTTTACCAGTATATTTGAAGTTACCATATTTCTTTTATCCTAAAATCAAAGCAGACAGTTTTGTTTAAACAATAAGCAACCAAAAAAAAAATCATCCTGGAAATACATGTATCAGATCACTACATCAAGCAACATAAGCCATCCAAGAAAAGTAAGAGTTGCATTTGATAGTAGTGAATACATTATTTTGTGTCAATTTTTAAGCTGCAAGAGCTGAAGACAAACATAATCCTTATTTTTTTCTCAGTAGTAAATTATCAAGAGGAAGTGAGTGAACTGAAGAAATTAGGCAAACAGAAGAGGCTTCATAACCATGACAGTGAACATCCTTTGAGCACTTACTATGTGCCAGGCTCTATTTTAAGCACATTACATGTTTTTATTAATGTCTTTCTCACAACAGTAATCATATAAGGTCTAACGGTTAACTTCATTCTAAAACAAAATCACACAAAGCCAAGAGGCTCAGTAGCTTGACCATAGTCAACCAGCTGCTAGAGCCAGAATTTAAACTCAGACTCAGGGTGACTCCAGGGTTGCTGGACACACATATGCCTTCATAAACATTTCAAGATCTAAGCCCATGAATTTTATTTGTAACTTTTTTTGTGTGTTATTCTGTTTCAGAAACTTTTATGTTGAGAGAACCAAAGAAATGTTTCAGATGGGAAGTATATATTGACTATTGTATTTGTCAAGGTTCTCCAGAGAAATAGAACCAATAGGAATTGCATACATAGAGAAATATTTATTTTAAGGAATTGGCTCATAAAATTGTGGAGGCTGCCAAGTCCAAAATCTTCAGGGTATGCCAGCAGACTGGGGGTTCAAGGAGAGTAGCAGTGTGTGCCCAAAGGCTGTATCCTGGTAGAATTTCCTCTTCCTCAGGGACAATCTTTTTCTGCTAAGACTTGATTGAATAAGGCTCACCCACATGATAAAGAATTAGAGGCCCAGTGCATGAAATTTGTGCACAGGAAGGGTCCCTAGGCCTGGCTGGTGATCAGGGCCATTCAGGGCCTTCCTTTCCCCAGCTGCTGGCTGCTGGCTGGGGCCTTCCTTCATTCAGTGCCACCCCCTGGTGGTCAGTGCATGTCAGAGTGAACAGTCGAACTCCTGGTCGGTCAAACTCCCGAGGGGACAATTTGCATATTAGCCTTTAATTATCTACACTAGTAAAAGAGAAAGATGCAAATTAACCATCACTCCACTACACCCACCAGCCAATCAGGAGAGAGTATGCAAATTAACCCAACTAAGATGGCGGCAGCCACGGAGCGGGAGAGAGCAGGAGGCTTGGGTTGCCCCAGGTGATGGAGGAAGCCAAGCTTCCTGCCTGCCATGGCCGGCCCTGGCCTTCGCTCAGGGCTACAAAGTTTCAATTATAGAAGATAAATAAATCCCAGATACCTGCTTCCAGCCCCCCCTGGCCTCCGCTTAAGGAGGCTCTGAAAAAAAAAAAAGAAAAAAAAAAAAGAGAGGCTGGGAGCGTGGGTCGCGAGGGGGTGTGGCCAGCCTGAAAACGGCCATCAGCTCCTCACCCAGGCTGGCCAGGCACCCCAGTGGGGACCCCCATTCTGAAGGGGGTGTGGCCAGCCTGAAAACATCCTTCAGACCCTCACCCAGGCTGGCCACACCCCCATGGGGTGAGGGTCCCCACTGGGGGGCTTGACCAGCCTGAAAACGGCCCTCAGCCCCTCACCCAGGCTGGCCAGGCATCCCAGTGGGACCCCCCACCCTGATTGGGGACACCCTTCAGGGCAAGCCAGCCGGCCCCTACCCGTGCACCAGGCCTCTATCTTATATAATAAAAGGGTAATATACAAATTGACCCTAACAGCAGAACGACTGGGAATGACTGGTCACTATGACACACACTGACCACCAGGGGGCAGACACTCAATGCAGGAGCTGCCCCCTGATGGTCAGGGTGCTCCCACAGGGGTAGCTCTGCTCAGCCACAGCCAGGCTGATGGCTGCCAGCACAGCGGTGGTGGCAGGAGCCTCTCCTGTCTCCTCAGCAGAGCTAAGGATGTCCGACTGCAGCTTAGGCCTGCTCCACACTGGCAAGTGGACATCCCCCAAGGGCTTTCGGGCTGCCAGAGGGATGTCTGACTGCCAGCTTAGGCCCGATCCCCTGGGGAGCAGGCCTAAGCCAGCAGGTGGTCATCCCCCGAGGGGTCCCAGACTGCGAGAGGGCACAGGCCAGGCTGAGGGACCTCCCCGAGTGCACAAATTTTTGTGCACTGGGCCTCTAGTATAGGATAACCTGCTTTACTGAAAATTCACTGATTTAAATATTTATCTCATTTTTGAATATCTTCACCAAGACATTTAGAATAATTTTGAACAGATATCTGGGTACTGTAGTCTTGCCAAGTTGACACATAAAATTAACCATCATAAGGATACTGTATATAGGTTTGTATATCTATATGTATGGCTGAAAACTAATTAGAAAACTCTTTAATATGGAAAAATAGTTTGTTAACTGTGAAGCAACACTACTGAGAAACTTGTTCCTTATGAGACATAATGCTAGATATCAGGGCTATGAATAAAGTCCCAAAGTTCAAGGTTCTCATAATCTGGGTGGGATACGTTAAGGAGAGAGAGAGAGAGAAATACATACTATCAACTATGCTACACTGTACTAATTTTAATGAAGCGGTTGTAATAGAGTTCTGCAGGAATATAAGAAAAAGAGTAAAGATCCAACTCATGCCCATTTTAGGGGCTAAGAAGAATTTCAAAGGGGAAGCAATGCTTGAGCCCCAATGAGGAAGAAGAGGACTCCACTGGGAGCAGTAAGCTGAAGAACAAATATATGAATACACAAACATAGGTAAGGGTTTAAGGACTTATAGGAAATCCAGAGAAATCAGGGCACTACATTTATGATGGAGAGAGATTGGAACAACTTTATAAGTCCTAGCAAATTGTTGAAGTTTCCAACTAAGAAAATTACATGATCATTGATGCATTTCAGAATGATTTTATTAATGGAAAAAGGAGAAATATAGGGCATTAGAGGCAGGAAACCCATTCAGGAGAGTGGTTGAACTCCTGAACCAGAAAAAGCAAGATTGTGGAGCAAATTGGGAAGAAAAACTCTAAAAAATGATGTTTCTAAATTAAAATTAATATATATTTAGTTATGTGTAATTTATAAGGGAGAAGGATTTTTTCACTCAACAAACATATGTTGAGTACTTACTACATATTTGGCACTCTGCCAAAGAAAAGGCTGTAAAGATGAATAAGAAATATAAACAGATAGTTACAGTGTATGGTAATTATAATAACACAATAAAATGCAAGATATGACCTTGACAGAGGAGAGTCAAGAAGGGCCACACAGAGGAGACGATGCCTGGACTAGGCCGTGATAGATGACTAACAGCATGAGGAAGAAAGGCTGGTAAGGAAATTCCAAGCAGAGAGGAAGAATTCAGAAAGGCACTTAGATGTGGACAGAACTTGTGCTCGGGGATTGCAGGTGGTCAGGAGTACAAGTAGAGGAAGAGAAATCAGGTTGGGAAGAGTCTTGTCTGTATTTTGTTGAAAGAAACATAATATGGCCTGATAGTTCTGGCAAAAGCAGAGAGAAAACTACTTGGGAGTTCTATTAATTTCTTAGAACTGCCCTAACAAGTTACCATAAACTTTATGGCTTAAGAAAATTAATCAAAGTGTCAACAGGGCCACACTCCCTCTAAAGGCTCTGGGTCAGGGTCCTTTCTTGCTTCTTCCAGCTTCTGGTGGCCTCTGGTATTTCTTTACTTGTGGCAGCATCACTCCCATCTCTGCCTCCATTTTCACATAGACTATTCCTGTTTGTATCTCTGTGTGTCTTTTTCTGTCTCTTATTGGACATCCCACCCTAATCCAGTAGTATCACCTCATTTCAATTCAAGTATATTTGCAAAGACACATTTCTTGATAAAGGCAAATCCTGAGGTTTAAGGTGGACATGCATTTTTGTAAAACAATATTCAATCTACTACCGGAGACCATTGCAATAACACAGGCAGGGGAGTGAGGACCTGAGAGAAAGCAGGGCAGATGAGATAAAGAGTAGGCAGGAAGGAGGTCACAGTGATAGGAAGTCATGGTTGGCCAAAGTAGAAGTGACGTTAGGAATCAGGGCAACTCCAGTATTTCTGGCTGGGGAAGCCAGGGGGATTTCTGTATCAGCGGTTGAGATAGGAACCATGTGAGTAAGAACAGATTTGAGACAAGCATTCTGAAGTGTGGAGGATATAGATAAGTTTTACCCAAAGTGAACTACTTTGAGTGAGGCTACCCTCAAGGGAAAAGAAAGAGATTAAAATGACTTAGACGGCTGGTTAGGTGGTCGTGCATTAACTTTGATTGGATTAACAATGAGATTTTCTTTTTAAGAAAATAAGATCAGTTTTGAAAATCTTAAGTTTGTAGGGCATGTGATGTATGTAAGGCAAGAAATAGAGCATGAAGTAGGAAATAAGCCTTTGATGCCTGGAAAAGAACCAACAGTGTTTAGCAGTTTCACAGCAGAAGGCACACATCTCATAGGAGACTAAGACATGTGGAAATGAACAATAAGAAAATAGTGTCAGTGGAGTTAAGAAAGGAGTGTCAATAAGGGAATGTCCGCAGTATTAAAAACTTCAGCAAGGATGAGAACTGGGATAAACTCATAGCATCATTAGAGATCATTGTCTGCCTTGACCTTTGACCAAGTGTCTGATTTACGTCCATGCCCACACCATGCTGCAATAAATGAAGAGTAAGTAAAGACTGAGAAAGCAGAGACACACAATACTGTTAAGTGAGACAACAAGGTATTAAACAATTTGTATAACAAGATTCCAAATAAGAATCTAGTTAAGTATATATGCAAAGAAAAAACTAAAAATATACACATCAACTATAAAAGCACTAACATTTATTGCTTTATTTACTAGTGCTACTTATTATTAAGTGTCTTATATGTACTTGCATTAATTTTCACAGCAATTATCTGAGTGGATGTTGTTATATATGTTGCACAAAATGTAATGAAGGCACAGAGAGATGAAGTCACTTGGCCAATGTCATATGAATGTCACTTGAACTGTGAGTCTAACTCTGTTGAACTGTGAGTCTAACTCTGGAGGCTACTTACGTGAGCCAATAGTAGATTGCCTCAGCATTTTTCTTTGGATGGTGGGTTCTTATAACTCAAGCATTTTTGAAAATTTTCTATATTCATTTTATGATAATCATTTTATGATAAAAATATTTAAGTAATATGCTTTTAAAGAAAGTGGAGCTAAAGTCCCACATTTCAAAGATATGGATGGGAGAGGAGATTGTAGTAATTTGATGAGTGAGTAACATTAAAGAAAAGCATTGATTTTAATTACACCAATTTGAAGGCTAAGACTCAGTGGATAAAGAGAAACCAAAGATACAAGAAAGAAAATAAAAAAAAGGTAACAGAGTGTAGAAGGAAGCAGAATATGGGTTGCAAGATTTAATTAATAGTATTCCTTCAGGTCAAATGTGAAAGAATGTTCTAGGCTGGGTGGGAGAGTTCAGAGTGGCACTGGGGTATAAAACAGCCAACTGTGCCCATGGATTCCAAGTAGTCTGGAGCATACTCATGAGGGAGAAAATTTGAAAAATGAGTAATAATCTTGCAAGGAATAAGGATAGCATCAAAGGAAAGGGACTGAGGAAAGTTTGTCTAAGATATAAATTTTGAGGTAGATGAGACAAAAGTTGAGGAAATCCATGATTTTGCATGTATATTTTTTCAATGGATAAAATAAGTTAAAAGAACTCTTGATAACATTGAGGAAGTAACGGTTTGGTTGAAGGTAAATAAGTATGGAATTGGAAAAGCTTTAGATGGAATGGAAAGTGAGGTTCCCAGTGATGGTTGAATATGAACAGCTGAGTGGAAAGAGGGTTCATTTCTACTACTGTAATAGTGATCTGTTCACTTGCAGGTGGGCTCCCCCAAGGTAGGAAGCCTGTCTCTTGCACCCCTGTGACCCAAGGCTTAACACACAATCGAGAGCCAGGTAATGGTCATTAATTATAAAATCTTAGTGGGTGTAATGTCTCCAACCAGTATCAAATTATGGATTAAAGGGGGCATAGCAATGGCAGGGACTCTGACTTCACTGATTCTTGCTCCCACCTGCTAAACAGAACTTTCCAGCCACTCAATGTTCAAGTTGTGGGAGTCATGAAGCACCCCAAGAAACTAGCATGATTCCCACAAAAAAATCCAATTATACATGTGTGAAGGAGAATGAGCCCTGCCCTTACTGTCAGGGCAGAAGCCTGAGTTAGCATTTCTTGGTCCTTTGACAAGCAAATATGTCTGTAAGTCTATCAAACAGGCTGACTGACCTAATTTGATTTTCAACTTTTTTTCCACTATGTGCAATATAATCAGCTTCAAGGAAACTTGTCCACCTCTATCTGATTCCACTGCCACCAGCATGTCTCAAAATTGTTAAGAGGGCCAAAATAACATTTTGATGGCAAGGCTGGTTTGACAGGAAGTCAAAACAGATGACAAAATATTTCTATTTGTTTTTCCACACAATGTCAAACAATTAGTTCAACTGACTATAGCGGGAATTATTTGTGTGTGTGTGTGTGTGTGGGGGGAGGTGATGAGGATATCAATCTAACAGTTTCACTGTCCTTTTCTTTTTAAATTGGTGACATTGATGATTAAATCACTGTTGGGTGTTTTGGAAAGCAAGGCTAAGTGGGGGAATGGAAGTCTGTGACTTCTGAACCACGTAGCTTAGTTTCTTTAGTAGGCAATTGTGAATTTAATAACTACCTAAACTTTGTAGGGCAGTTTTCTGAACCATGTGGAATGCTACATGTAGATTAATGTTATTATTATTATTATTATTAGCAGGTGGCCATAAAAAAACCTTATTTAACAAAGATTTATTAAATTTAACAAAGATTTATTTGAATGTGTAGCCAGGGCCTCAATCCTAAACTGTTAGTCTTCAAGGAGAATGCTGAAAAATGCATTCCAATTAAACATGCCACTTCAAGGAGTCATCAGACTACGCCTCCGGGAGCATGTGCTTCCGGTGCTCACGAGGTCCCGAGGTAGCGAGGGCTTCTTCAGCATGCCGTCTCTCCGTATCAGCCACACAGGACTTCGTCTCCAAAACACAATTAACTTTAAAAAGTTACAATTTCCTTTAGGAAAAAAGATAAACATTTTCCATAACAAGGTGCAGAGACCTTGGGCATTGATTTATGCCTTTTTCCTCTCAAAAAGCTAGCGGTGGATGGCGCTCAGAATGGAGGGTTTGACTTGGGAAATATACCCAATTCCCATGTGTCACCTTTGTTTCCTTTTCCATCTGAATTTCTGTGACCAGTCATAAAAGGTAGGGTCAACCTTCCCTAAATAACTAATGCTGGGAACACTCACTATACCTTACTCCTTAAATTAAGAAAATGGCAAGTGCATAAAATTGTCTACGCAAGTGCTTCTGTGATTTACTTAGCAAGCATCCTGAACTGAGTAGGAGCTGAATGAGTTCTACTGCTGGGTTGTACATATCAAAATTTAATTAAGTTTCTGACCTAATTTCCCCCTTGTTTCATCAGCTAGGGAAGTCATGGGCAGACCACGTCATTCTCAGAAGGACTGTGCAATTGTGAAATCTGAGCAGTCTATATATAATTTTTTTTGCCCAAGTGTTCTTTTTAAGTCTCATTAGATTATCATGAGTTTTACAGCTGTGCTAATCTTTTTGTAAGAGATGAACTTTTAAAATTGCACAATTTTAAAGTGACTTTTAGAGTTACCATAGCAGCTTCATTATAATTCACAGAGACGCACATTATCACAGCTATGCCTGATCTATGCAGGGTTATCAGGAAATGAGAATTCCACATAAAATGCATTCTCCAAGAAGGCTCACAAAATTTGCCAGATCAAGTGCCTAGACTTTCAGTTTAACAATTTTAAATGGAAAGCTTTCTCATATGCCACACACATCTCTGGTTCCTTAAATGTATTCTGGATGACTACGGTTCTCTGTTATCAATAGCTTATTGTACTTACAGCTACACACTGCGGTTTGATTTTTTAGTCTCCCTTTTCATCTCAGTTTGCCAGCTGCTTATGATGACCAGGGGCATTAAGATTCATTTCAGCCCTAACTGGTTTGGCTCAGTGGATAGAGCGTCGGCCTGCGGACTGAAGGGTCCCAGGTTCGATTCCGGTCAAGGGCATGTACCTTGGTTGCAGGCACATCCCCAGTGGGAGATGTGCAGGAGGCAGCTGATCGATGTTTCTCTCTCATCGATGTTTCTGGCTCTCTATCTCTCTCCCTTCCTCTCTGTAAAAAATCAAATATATATATATATATTTTTTTAAGATTCATTTCAGACCCTGAGAGAGGAAGTTTTTGCTCCCACCTCCCAGCAAGGATGGATTTATATAGATACTAGAAGCCCAGTGCACCGGGGTGGCGGGGGCGGGCAGGGGGGGTGTCCCTCAGCCCAGCCTGCACCCTCTCCAATCCGGGACCTGGGACCCCTTGGGATGTCCAACTGCTGGTTTAGGCCCGATAAACCGGCAGTCGGACATCCCTCTCACAATCCGGGACTGCTGGCTCCTAACCGCTCACCTGCTTGCCTGCCTGATGCCCCTAACCACCTCTGCCTGAAGGCCTGATGCCCCTAACCACCTCTGCCTCAGCCCCCGCCACCGTGGCTTTGTCCGGAAGGACATCCAGAAGATGTCCGGAAGATGTTCCGTCTAATAAGCATATTACCCTTTTATTAGTATAGAATTAGTATAGATGTCACCTAGACAGTTCAGCTTCTTTGCTGGGGCTTGGCAGGCAGAAATGGCAGATCTGTATTAATATGCAACGTGGTTGTGTTCTGAAACCTCTTTCTAGAGTCAATATTGCTATTGTCCTGGCTTCTCAGCTCTCATGGTCCAAGATAGTCACTTCTTACCCACCCCTTCGATTTACCATGATCTGATTGGCTATTTCTTAACTTCCTTGCACTGAGTACCTTAAATAGTTCCTTAAAAAGGTTAGACATTCCTCAGAAAACTTTCCTTAGAAGTTTCTGGGGCTCTGAACAAGTGGTTAAGACACACCATTCTTTGTGGAACTTAAGGACACAGATCATACTTAACCCCTCCAGGCCTCAGTTTTCATCTCTAAGATGGAGATGAAATGCAATGATATATTTGGAATATAGAGTACTGTCTCTAACTCATAGGAAGAATTCAATCAATGAAAACAATTATATGTATAGAATATGATAGTGGTTGTACATAAAAAGACTAATAAAATTTTATTATAAATACAATTATTTTAGTACCTTAAAGTTTTATTTTGGTTTAAGTATTGAGTTGCCTTAAAATGCTAATTTAGCTGTCTGTGTGGTATCTTTCTATGTTTCTTGATACTGTATGAAGTCTGTAGTAAGAAATTTGTGCAATCCATTCTATAAGTAAAGTTTCATTAAAATTAGAGGTTACAGGTGTCTAATACAATGCATAAAGCACAAATTGAGGGGGTGGTTTAGGAAAAACTTGTGACTTTGGCTTTAATTCTGGCCTGAATCATGAGCACAGCTCTCTGACCTCAAGGTTGACTCATTACAACCTGCGTTTTCTTATCTCCTTCCTAGATTAGAAAAGCTTTACATATTATAAACACATAATGAAGTCATTGTCATGTTTTTAATTTCTAGATGTAATTACATTTAAAAGAAGATTCTCACTTTTGAGCATTAGATTCAACTGTAAAATAAAATCTGAGTTTACTCCCGGCTGAATAAATGGCTCACCAGAAAGAATGATAGATAAAATTATAGAGTGAGGTTCTCTACCATTGCTATCACAGAGGATCATGGATCATATTACAGGTGAGGAAAAGAACACTTTCCTCTTCTGCTCTATCTTAAGTGTAGAAAAATAGTAAGTACATGGAAACAGTTGACATTTGTCATCCACTGGCCAAAAGAACTGGGCCTTTCTTTACTTTCTCTTACTTTTCTCACTTCCTTCAAGTGTTGCTCAAATGCTACCTTCACAATTGATTGTCCTATTTAAAATTGCAGCTCTCTACTCACTCCCAACCCTGCTTTTTATGGCATTTACCACTTCCAACCTACTATACAATTTACCTTTTTTATATGTTTATTGCCTATCTTTGCAAGCAAGAATGTAAGCTCCACAAAGATAGACTATTTTTTCTTGCTGATTATATCTCATATACCTAAAACAGTTAACTGACATTGAATGATATTTATTGAATATGTGAATAAAGTTTTAGCATTGCTTTTCAGATCCTCTTTTATAAAGAAAAACAGCAACAAAATTAGTATTATTATTTTGGGACTAAATTTATAAAAGCTATTAAATATTAATTTTAATTAAAAGTAAATTAAATTAGCAATATAAATTATAAAGTGAAAATAAAGTGAACCTGTTTTTTTATTATTATTATTTTGAGCCCTTAATTTTTTAATTTTTTTTTTAATGAAAACTTCTGGTTTTAGTTGAATCATACTTTTGTCCTCATTTGGTCATTATGCATCAATGTCTACTGCACCCATATCTTAGTACAGCTATGAATAACTTGGTTGTGCAAAGAACATATATGCAAAACCCATGGGCACAGGTGGGGGTGGGCTAGAGAGATTTAATGGGGAAAAAAGGGAACATATGTAATACTTTCAACAATAAAGATTTAAAAAGTATGTTAAAATAAATAAAAGAACTTGGTTGTGTATTTGACAGTTTGATTAGATTTCCTCAAGGACATTTCTTCTATACCTGTCCTGTTTAGAGAATTAACATGGAGTGTTGTAATCTAGAGGCCTGTTAATACCCATGGTAGCTGGCATTAATCACACAATGGTGCATTTTTAAGGGATGATACATTTTGCATTTCTAGGTAGCTTCACAATGGTGGCCTAGATCAGTGTTTCTTCAACTTTAATGTATCTGCACATTACCTGGGATTATTCTAAAAATGTCTATCAAGAATGGGTAGATCACAGATAGGGCTCAAGATTCTGCAGTTATAATCAGCTCCCACATGATGTTGACGCTATTTTTGCAAAAGATATTTTTTACATAACAAGGGCCCAGTTTAAAAATTTTATTGGCCTTGACCTGTTTCCTCCTGACTTGAATTTTAATTTGATTTCTTAAAGGACAGTAAAGAGAGAACTTACGTTTTCTTTTTAGCATAAAATACAAATCTGGTAACATTTTTACTCGATAAAATTAATTATTAGATTTCAAGTTTGTATACAATAACATTTTCTATAAAATAGGAGAGTGTTAGCTTTTAGGAACAATCTAAGGACAGGTGTAGGTTTTATTCTCTAATAAGGTTCAGATTTAGGATGGTAATGATCCTCACTGAAAGACTAGCAGGAAATGGCAGATTTGTTTTGATAGAGACCAAGAATTTTAAGTGTGTTGGCTTCACACTGTCTTTGCAACTCTGTGCTATGAAAACACAGGAGCCAGGAAATGAGCCCAGCCAAGAGGCTCCACTCCGTAAAGATGTCAAAGTCTGCTCTCTGCAATATCCAAATGTTCCTCTTTCAGAAGCAAATGAGAAAAGGCTTCTGTCATTCCTAACTGAGTAAACCAAGAGCACTTTTTTTAAAATGTTATAGTCACAGTCCTTTAATGAAAAGCATCTTTCCTCCTGAAGGCAGCTGAAACATACATCTCTTATTCTAACTCAGGCTTGTTTTACCTGAAATTAGGAAAGGACTAATTAAACTAATTTTTCTTTGTTCCTTTAAGAAAAATGGCCTAACTTAGAGAACAGAAGAACTGGGGTGTGTATGTGGAAAGAGTAACTGATGATGGTATCCCAGCACCTGACAAGTTCTTGTTTTGACTCAGAATTACAAAACAGTAATTGCTTTGAGCCAATTGCCCTTGGTGGGCTGGTCTGCGCTTCCCCATTGGTCACTGGGAGACCAGGTTCTATGGGTCTATTGACCAACAGTTCTCCTAGCTATTAGTAACTGAATTCGTTTGGAATTCTCATTTATGATTCAGTGCAACCCTCATGTTTGGGCTGGGCAAAATTAAAGTTCTTACTTAATCCAATCTGATGCAATCTAACCAGAAACAGACTATGTCCTCCTTTTCTTTAAAAAATTGATAATATTACTAGAGCAGTTAGGGAAATTTAAGGAAGGAAATAAGAAAATTATGGCTTAATTTGGGATTTTAATGTGACTTAGTATGGGAGTTCTTATGGCCATATTACAGCATTGGCACCAAACTATTTCTCTTTGACATTGGGTAAACTGAGCTTAAAGTTTCCATGACACAAATTAGATGTAATTCTCCTTTCAAGAAAATCTGTGTTCTGAAGGAAAGCTGGTAGATCGTGTTGCAACTGAAAGTCTAACTTATTTATGACAAAAATCAACCTCAGTAGTTAGTGTAACACTTGAAAGCCGGGATTGTTCATGTAGGAGTTATGCCTAGACACCTCTGAAGTAATTAGGGCATTTATATAGTAATTTACTAGGGGTGGGTGCACTGACTTTAATTAGATAGTTAATTAATTCTGTGAATTCTCCTCAAAAGGTGAAGAACCATTTTACTTGTGTCTATCAAAATTTTAAACATTAGTGACTATGAGCTACACATTCCATTTCCAGGAATCTATCCTACATAAATATTTACCCTAGTGAACAAATTTGACGTATAAGAATGTTTATTTCTCAATTATTTGTAAAAGAAAGAATTTAAGTATCCATCAATAGAAAATAATTTGAACTACTATAGCACATTTGTATTATGGAATACTCTACTGCCATTAAAACTAGCAAAGCTCACATGGAGAACTGTCTAAGATATATTGTTAACTTTAGAGTCTTTTGTTCATCTGGTGATCAATTAAACATCTATGTTATTTTAGACACTTTGGTACTAGGGAGAAAAGTGAAGAAATACTAACCTATTTTTCATTTTACTTGATGTGATCAATATGTATTTATAATATGTGGATAAAAATATAAGTGCTAGTGCTTGCTTATAAGTGTATATTTGCATAAGTATATCAAAAGGTTGGAAGGATATAAATGAAGAAACAAGATTTTAATATCTGAGACTTGGAAAACATGAAGTGAGAGGAGATTTTCAATTTCCCCTTTATTTTGTTTGCATTTAAGAGCATATGTTGCTTTTGTAATATTAAATATTTTAATCATTAAAATTTTCAAAAATCACACTGCATTTAATCTGAGTGTGTTGCTAGTTATTATACTCCTCAAAAAAATTGAGGGTTTTAGGTATTCTTTTGTTTAATTTCAATTTTTTAAAAATTTTATTGGATTTATTAGGGTGACATTGGTTAATAAAATTATATGTTTCAGGTGTACAATTCTACAATATATCATCTGTATATTGTATTGCATGTTCACTACCCCCAGTCACATTTCTTTCCATCACCATTTAACCCCCCTTTACCTCTTAAGCTTCCCCTCAGCCTCCTTTCCCTAATGTAATCACCATACTGTTGTCTGAGTCTATGAGTATTTCTGTTGTTGTTATTGTTTTTTGCTTAATCCCTTCTCCCTTTTCACCCAGCCCACCCCCCCCCCAACCCCTGACATCTGTCAGTCTGTTCTTTGTATCTATAGGTCTATTTCTGTTTTGTTTGTTAGTTTATTTTGTTCATTAGATGCCACATATAAGTGAAATATGTGGTATTTGTCTTTCTCTGCCTGGCTTATTTCACTTAGCATAATACTCTCCAGGTCCATCCATGCTGTCCCAAAATACAAGATTTCCTTCTTTTTTTATGGATGAGAAGTATTCCATGTGTAAATGTACCACTGCTTTTTATCTACTCATTTATATGGGCACTTGGGCTGCTTCAAAATCTTAGCTAGTGTAAATAACACTGCATATATAGGGATGCACATATTCTTTCAAATTAGTGTTTTGAGTTTCATCGGACAGATTCCCAGTCATAAGGCCATTCCATTTTTATTTTTTGAGGAAACTTCATACTGTTTCTACAGT
This sequence comes from Myotis lucifugus, assembly GCF_000147115.1. NCBI lineage: Eukaryota > Metazoa > Chordata > Mammalia > Chiroptera > Vespertilionidae > Myotis > Myotis lucifugus. Next base: position 14,283,979 of record NW_005871057.1, read on the forward strand.
GACTACACCAATCTGCATTCTCGCTAACAGTATAGAAGGGTTTCCTTTTCTCCACAGCCTTGTTACTATGTTGGGTGCATGAATGTGTACAAGGCTTATATCTGCTTGGTGGATTGTTCTCTTTATAATTATGTAATCTCCTTCTTTGTCTCTTA
>NW_005871057.1:14284233-14384478 GCF_000147115.1 Myotis lucifugus
GGGAGGGGCGGGGCCACAAGCATGGCGGCACCCAGGGCATCGGGTGCAGCCTGCCTGCAGCCCGGGATCTACAATGGAGAAGGGAGGGGTGGGGCAGCAGGCATGGCAGCACCTTGAGCACCGGGTGCAGGCCCAGGGTGCAGCCTGCCTGCTGCCCTCTGATCTGCCATGGGAAGGGAGGGGCGGGGCCACAAGCATGGCGGCACCCAGGGCATCAGGTGCAGCGGAGCCTGCAGCCCCCGATCTGCATGGAGAAGGGAGGGGCGGGTTAGCAGGCATGGCAGCATCCAGGGCACCAGGTGCAGACCCTGGGTGCAACCGTGTCTGCAGCCCTCTGATCTGCTATTGTGAAGGGAGGGGCGGGGCCACAAGCATGGCGGCACCCAGGGCATTGGGTGCAGCCGTGCCTGTGGCCCTGGATATGTGATCATGAAGGGAGGGGCGGGGCCACAGGCAGGGGAGATCGGGGCTGGTGGGGCAACCGCAGAGGTCAGCCAGCACTCATGCCCCCAACCGGCTCTCCCTGGGAGTCCGGAGTGGAGAGCGCTCTCCCTGGTAACCTGGAAATCAGCCTCCCAGGGCAACTGTGGAGAAACCAAGCCTGGCGAGCCATGGAGAGGGCGACCTACCTGGAGGCCACGCAACTTTTATAGTTGAAGTCGCCCTAGATGGAGGACTGGGGGTAGCATGGATCAGAGTCGGCCAAGTCAGCCATGGAACCCCAGGTCCCGCCGAATGACTAGAGCACATGGATTTCAATGGTCCTCGGTCACTTGCTGAGCAGCAGTCAGCCTGGACCAGGAATCAAACCCAAAACCTGACAGAATGGAACCCAAACCTTTGCTGTGGCAGAGGAGCTCTGACCCACAGCAGGGGCCAGGGCACACCAGAGGGATTTTGTTGAGGGGCCCTGACAGGCAGCACCCTGAGCAGTGGGTTAGAACCTCCTCCTGATACAGCAAGGTTGCAGGTTGGATCCCTGGTCAGGGCACAGACAAGAAGCAACCAAAGAGAGCATAGTAAGTGGAACAACACACTGATGTTTCTCTCGCTCCCTTCCTCTCTCTAAAATAATCAATCAATAAAAATGAAAATAAAAAGTAAACCCTCTGGCCCTAACCAATTTGGCTCAGTGGATAGAGCATCGGCCTGTGGACTGAGGGGTCCCGGGTTCAATTCTGGTCAAGGGCATATACCTTTGTTGTGGGCACATCCCCAGTAGGGGGTGTGCAGGAGGCAGTTGATCGATGTTTCTCTCTCATCGATGTTTCTCACTCTCCATCCCTCTACCTTTCTCTCTGTAAAAATCAATAAAATATATTTTTAAAAAAATAAAAATAAACCCTCTGGCTTGCAGAGTTGCTAAAACAGTTAGAAAGCAAAGTCTCATCCCTTCCCGTTCATTCAACAAATACTTCATATGCTCCTTCAATAATCACACTGGGAATGGGTGTTTGTTTGTTTGTTTGTTTGTTTAGGTTAATCCTCACCTGAGGACATTTTTGCATTGATTTTTTTTGTTTATTTATTTATTTTTTTACAGAGAGTGGGAGGGAGGGAGACAGACAGAAACTAATATGAGAGACATCAAATGGTTGTCTCTTGCTGAATCCCCGACCAGGGACCTGGATTAAGCCGGCAACCCAGGTATATGTCTTCAATTGGAATCCAACCTGGTACCCTTCAGTCTGCCTGCAAAAGCACTATCCACTGAACGAAACCAGCATTTTTTTTTCTTTTTAAGTCCTCCTCTAAGGATATGTTCTTTTCATTGATTCTAGAGAGAGAGGAAGGGAGAGGGAAAGAGAAAGAGCAACATCGATCAGTTGCCCAAGCAACCCACAACCTGTGTATGTGCCCTCACCTGGAATCGAACTCATGACCCTTTGATGCGTGGGAGGACACTCTAACTACTGATCCACACCAACCAGGGCCTGGAGCTACAATGAGTTCCCTCAGGGGGGGTGCTGCTCATCCAGAAGCCGGGCTCATGGCTGGTGAGTGCAGCGGAGGTGGCAGGAACCTCCGCAGCAGCACTGAGAAGCAGCGAGCTGAGTGGTAGGGAGCAGCAAGCAGGTGGGCGGTAAGGAGCAAGGGGTCCCAGACTGTGAGAGGGCACAGGCCAGGCTGAGGGATTCCCCCCACCCCCAGTGCACGAATTTCGTGCACCGGGCCTCTAGTATATATATATATATATATATATATATAATTTCAGAGATGAAGGGAAAGGGAGAGAGAGAGAAACATCAATGATATCAATGATGAGAGAGAATCATTGATTGGCTGCCTCCTGCAAGCCCCCTACTGGGGATCAAGCCTGCAACCCAGGCATGTGCCCTAAATGGGAACTAAACTGTAACCTCCTGGTTCATAGGTTGATGCTCAATCACTGAGACACACTGGCTGGGCTATAACCTTTATTTTTAATTTTATTTTGTCAGATGTAAGAATTCCTACCCCAGCTTTTTCCTCTTTCCATTTACATAAAATATCTTTTTTTCCCTTTATTTTTCATCTCTGTGTATCTTTTGCTCTGAAATAAGTCTATTATAAATAGCATATACATAGGGGCCTTGTTTTCTTATCCATTCGGCTACCCTGTCTTTTGATTGGAGCTTTAAGTCATTTATATTTAAAATTATTATTGACAGGTATGTATTTATTGCCATTTTATTCTTTTAAATATGTGCCTCTGTTTTTGTTTTTTCTTATTATTATTCTTAAAGCAGACCCTTTAGCATTTCTTGTAATATTGGTTTGGTGGTAACAAATTTCTTTAGCCTTTTCCTTTCTGAGAAGCTCTTTTTTTTCCCTTCCATTTTAAATGATAGCCTTGCTGGATAAAATAGTCTTAGTTATATGTCCTTGGTTTTCATCACTGAATATTTCATGCCAATCCCTTCTAGCCTGATATGTTTCTGTTGAGAAATCAGCTGACAATCTTATGAGAACTCCCTTGTAGGTAATTAATTGTTTTTCTTTTGCTGCTTTTAAGATTCTCTCTTTCCTTTTAACCCTTGCCATTTTAATTAAGATGTGTCTTGGTGTATGTAGGCTTCTTTAGGTCCATCTTGTTTGGGATTCTGCACTTCCTGGACTTGTGTGTCTTTCCTTCACCAGGTTAGGGAAGTCTTCAGTCATATTTTCAAATAGGTTCTGTATTACTTGTTCTCTTCCTCATGCCCTATGATATAGATGCTATTACGCTTCATAGTATCCCAAAGGTCACTTGAACTATCCCTATCTTTTTTTTAATTCTTTTTTTGTTGGTGGTGGTGTTGCTCTGATTGGGTGTTTTTTCTATCTTGTCTTCCAAATTGATGATTTGATCCTCTTCATCTAACCTACTGTTTATTCCTTCTAGTGTATTTTTCATTTTAGATATTGCATTCTTCATTTCTGACTTGTTCTCTTTTATGGTTTCTATGTTCTTTTTCATGCTGCTGTAGTTATCACTAAATGGTTATCCTTATAACCATTTTTTGGACTCTATATCTGATAAATTACTTGCCTCCATTTCATTTAGCTCTTTTGAGATTTCTTCTGTTCTTTCATTTTTCTCCCTATTTTGGCTGTACGTTTTTGTTTGTTTCTATGCATTAGATAGATCTAATATGATTCCCAGTCTTGGTAGTGTGGCCTTCTATAGTAGGGTGCCCTGTGGGACCCAGTGGCACCATCTCTTTGAACAGCTGAGCTGGGTTCTCGAAGAACATCCTTTGTGTGGGTTATGTGGGCCCTACTATTGTAATTGAGTATTGATTGCTATTGGTCTGTTTGTGCATGGTGTTGACACAGGCTGGTTGTCTGTGAGGTTCAGTTTTGACCACTGTGCACAAGCTGCTGTGCAGATGCTGAGCACACAAAGCAGATCTCACCTAAGCAGGTTCTGGTCCTGCCCAGATCTCCTTTTGGATATGCCCCTTGTGAAGCTAATTGGATCCTGCTCTGATGTCCTCTGAAGCTGACCCCTGAGTGTGTCTGCTCTGGAGCCTCTTGGATGGGACTCTGGTGCAGACCAGTGTCAGATGCTGCCTGTGACTGGCCCTGGGCAACCTGTTTATATCTACAAAGTGATACACAGTTTGTGGCTACCTTGGGTGGTTCTGGATGTTTGAGGGAAGGCCCAAGCTGTACACCAAGGCTGGCTGCTGGGGAGTAAGTCTCCTTGACTCTGCTCATTGCAGTAATTTTAGAGGACTCACTCCTTGAATCCTCCTCTATTATGCCAACTGTTGGGTCTGAGTCCCTCTGCCAAGGGCTGGACTTCCTTGGATGCTGGGTATTAGAAGATGGAGAAGACATGATAAGTTTTGGGTATACAAGAGAGCTTTTATTGCAGCCCAAGTAGTCATTGCTACAAAGAAGCCATTGGACAAAGCATTCCAGTAAAGAAGTCCTTGCTAATATAGTAGCAAACACAAGAGGCATCCTAGCAAAAACAGCCCGCGCTGGCTGATCAGTAACACATCTTCCCCACAACGCAGCCTCCAACATAAGAGCTATACAGGAGCCAGTGAGACTAAGCAGCCTCACATAATAGCAGCCTCTTACTGGCTAGTCAGTAACATGATTTATACCCACTTAGACGAAAGAGACTTTATGCCAAATAGTGATCTCAATCTTTTGGGTTATAGAAGGGCACACTTGTGAAGTGCATACAGTGAAACTGCTGTGTCCTTGCACTGTGTATGGCAACTTAGCCTTGAACATCCTGATTAGGATTGCCATGCTTAGAGTGACCTTGAACATCCAGAATACACTGACTAATTAGGGTTCCCACACTGGCTTTTACCAGCACTGGGCCAAGGGACAGGTCAGCTAAAGTCCCAAGGTACCTGAGATCCACCTTCACCTGCCTCTGCCTGCCAGCTGCCTATTAGACTCAGCCACTGAAACAGTCTCTGGCAGTACTTGAGTTGCATGAGATAGGTTCTCAGTGAGATACCAGGTAGGGGTGACTAATGTTCACCAGATTGATACAGGTTCAAACTGTGCCCGTGCTTGGTCTAAGGCCTCTCAGCAAAAATCCCATGGTATACTAAGTCTAGCCACTACCCACCAGTTGCTTGCAGACCTTTATGGTGGGGCAGGGGTCTCAGGGATATGTCAGGGTGAGGCCAGCAATGTTTATCAGGCCCAAGCAGACCAAGATTTGGCCGTGTGAAGAGAGGGCTCTGCACCAGTCAGGTGTGCAAGGTAAATGCCCCCATCCTAGAGCCACACATCTCAGTCTTCCCCAGATGCTGTCAGGAGCCTGATCTCAGCAGGGTAGGGCTGTCTGGAGTCAGGGGTTGGGGTTAGTGGATCTCTGGTGAGGGACCCATCAGTCTTGGGAGAGTTGGTGGTAGTGGCCCCCACCCCAGAGCCACACAAATTAGTCTACCCTGGATTCTGTCCAGACCTTAGCAGGGTGGAGCCACTGGGAGCCCACAGAGTGGGGCTAGAGGATCTACGAGGAGGAGAAAGCACCAGTTAGGTTCGCAGGAAAGTGGGGGTAATAGCTCCTGCCCCAAAGCCACATGACTCAGTTGCTGACATGTCTGCATTTGCCCAGACCTTTACACTCTGGCCCAGGCAACTGACTCCTCAGCAGGGTGCAAGCTCCACAGGTTGTTTTATTCATTTCCGGCCAGCGGGCCGTAGTTTGCCCACGGCTGGGCTAGAGGATCTATGAGGAGGAGAAAGCACCAGTTAGGTTCGCAGGAAAGTGGGGGTAATAGCTCCTGCCCCAAAGCCACACGACTCAGTTGCTGACATGTCTGCGTTTGCCCAGACCTTTACACTCTGGCCCAGGCAACTGACTCCTCAGCAGGGTGCAAGCTCCACAGGTTGGGGCAAAAGAGTCCAGAGGGTGGGGCTATTGGTTTCCTTTAGGCTGATGCCCTATGGAGGAGAGTGCTTTACCCAAGTAAGATGGTGTCTGTGGTATTGGAGAGTAACTCAGCACAGGGATCCTGGAGGCTATCCCTTCACCTCTCCTCCCAGAGCCACAAACCCCAGTCTCTCTTTATGAGACTCGAGTCTGTTCTGCCTTCCCTCCTCTGATGTCCAGGGTGAGTGACTGCAAACAAAATTTTGTGCACTGGCCTTTTAGAGGATGCCGGGATCTCTAATGGACTACCTGCTCTCCCTGGCAGACAGAATCCTTGCTGATTTTCACAGCTATATGTTAATGTGACCACCTCTCCCAGCTCTGGTGCTCTGCCCTGGGGAGTCCAGTTTGGGGTTGAGAGCCCCATGCTTCTCAGGGGGAACCCCTACAGCTGAGATGTTCCACAGGAATTTTAGCCACTGCCCATAGAAGCAGGGCCAGCCCTTTTGAATCTTTGCCATTTGTACCTATCTAAATGTGAATCTGTAAATCCTTGATGAAAAGACTTCTCTTCAGCCAGTCTTCAATCGGTTACTAAGGTTGCTTGCTCTATATTTTAGTTGTCATTCCTCTTTGGTGCTGGGAAGAGGTGAGTGTAAGATCCATCTACTCTGTCGCTATCTTGGATCTCTTCTATATGTATTTTTTCAATCAATTTTTTGACTGATCTTTAACAGGCAGTTTAACTATTGTTTTGTATTTAAGACAATTTTTAAACTGTCTACCTAATCTCTATTCTACTCCTGTGCAGCAGTGATTACACACACACACACACACACACACAAACAAAAACAAAAAAACCCTTCTTCCTCTTCTTTGGATATGTTGTAGACATACCAGATATTTTCCGAATTCACAGTGTTATATGGCATACAAAACACTAACCTCAACCCTGCAAGAGTTAACAGTTATTTGGGTTAAATCTATAAGTCTTTTGATAAGTATATAACCACCAGCCACATGCTCTTGGAGACCTTTTCACCTATGTACTCAATCTTCTAAACACATTTTTTAACTCTCTAGAACTCAGGCTTCAATATTTTATATCCTGTTTTACTAATGTAAGTCTTATTGAAGGGATTTTCACTGTCACAGCATTTTACTAATTTCAACTTAAAACAACAACACAAACAAAACATTTTAAAGTGGCTATACATTTTTAATCTGAATTTATAAATTTTAAATGCCAATAATGAGGTGGTGGTTTAGTAGCTGAGGTGGTAATAAATAATTTTAAAGGAGATTCTTGAATCTGTATTTGGGTGTAAAAACAGAAACTGCTAACTTTTAAGCATCCATGCATTAAAATAAACTGAAACAAAATGAAGTCTTACTCTTCTAGCAATGACATTTAAACTCTGACACATGCTAGGAAGATGTTCTTGTCCACATTGTTCTCAGTATGATTATTATGAGTTTTCATGATAATCTAAATAGAATGCACTTTGCAGATCAATAAATAATTATCATATACTGAATGTATTTGTACCATTTTTATCACTTAGCTGTCTACAGCCTGCCAACTGCATTGGGGCAGAATTAGAATTTGAATGAATTTAATTGTAAATAGCTTGTCATGACCCATAAGGGTTTTATGAGATGGGAAAGTAGGACAGCTCTCTTCACCATCCTGATTACAACAGAAACTGGAATGATCTGGAAGGTAAACAAAAATTTCCAGACCTACTGTAAATTGATTTTCTGTCAAGAAGATGTATGTTGGAGTATGTTGCCTGTATTCTTATTTATTTATATATTTGCTTACTCATTCATTCATTTTGCAGTAGGGGTAGCTTTGGCTGCCAAATAAAATAAGCTTCTGAAGTAGTAGAATACATTAAAGACTTTAAAATGTGCACCCAATATAGAAAGCATTCCTTTAGGAATGTGGTAACAATCATTATGGTTCCTGTCTACTGTGAACTTTGCATGGAGGTGAACATGGATACCAATAACTTACTGGGGGGTAAAAAGGTGGTTTTGGAATCGAGTCAGGGTGCCACCGTGGGCAAGATACACTATAGATAGGCACTCTGTTGTGAGGAGTCTTTACTGCTATAGGCCTGAGGCCTGCCCAGACCTCCTTTTGGATTTTCCACTTGTGAAACTAAGTGGATATATACCAAGAAATCATATACTGCTACCTAAATCCTATGTAGTCTCCTTCCCTTACATTTTTTTTCTCCTTAAAGAGAAAGAGGAAAGTGGTGACAGTTCCAACTTCTTTGGGACAACTAATACATACAACAATAGTATGACAGCAATTCAATTCAAGAACTCTAAACATTGGAGATTTATGGTGCATATTATCATAGGAAAGGCTCTGAGAAGTCCTATGGGATGACCCACATTTTCTAAATTTATTTGACTATTTTTATAACATCTATTAACTTCTCACAGATTACATGGAGAATAAGGTCCGATTAGCTGTCCAGTCTCATCCCTCGCCATTATGTAGCTGAAAATATAGGTCAAAGACATATCTCTCAATCTCCACAGCTTTTACACATGCTGTTCTTTTTACCTAGATTTTTTCCTTCCCTCTCTCATACTGCTCTTCCAGCTTTAATAAGTGAAAAGTTGCCTATACTCTAGGTCACAGCTCACCTCTCACTTTGCTTGGGAAGTTTACCCTAATACCCCAATTACACACAACTGTGATGTTTCTCCACTTAATCTGTCATAGCTATAGTCATCTTTCTTTATAACTGTATGTTTGATGATCTTGGTTCCTTGTGGGAAGAAAAGCCCCATAAACCCGTTGTCTTCTAAATATTTTAACTCTAGTATATCATATGGTTCTTGGCACATCAGAAGTACTAAATAGATATTTCATAAATTTAAATGAATATCTTCAACCACTGTTTAGAGAAATGTTCCTGGGCTTTTAGACTAAGAGAGTCACAGATTCTCAGTAAATTATTGTGTTTTTTACCTGAATAAGTTACATTAGGATATATAAATTGCATTATTTTATTTACTTTTATCTTTTTGTTTTACTTTATCTCATTTAGTTTAATTGAAGTTTAATCTGTTCCTATAGTGAAGTCATAGTATAGTTAACCAGCTAGAGCTAGAGGTCTCCAGACTTTGGGAGGAACACACTCTGTTGGGTGTGATTCCATGACAAGCTCTTTTCTCCCTAAAAAGGCCACACGATGTTTATTTCACTCTGTGCACTACAGCCATTATCAGACTACTGAGATGTCCACTGTAAGGCTTCCTTCCAAGCATCTAGTAGACTTGAGGCCGGTTCTTAAAACCCAGAAAAATAGTTTTGTTATATCCTAGGTGACTCTCTGAAGACATAGATCCAAGAAGCTTGAAGCATAAGTAGATGAACTAATGTTTCTTAAATGTGTTAATAGCACGACTACAGAGTGGGATCATGGGTGACATCCTGACCCAACTTTGCTCTTGGAATAGTTTGTTAACTCTGGCATCATTGAACAGTCTATAACAGTGCTTCGGTTTCTCTGGACAATGTTTAATACTGAACCTCTGCGCTGGTTAATTTGATTGGGCTAAGAGATCCCCAGAGGCTGGTAAAACACTCTTTCTGAATGAGACTGAATGAGACTGTGATGGTGTTTGCAGAATAGATTAGCTTGTGAGTTGGTAGACTGAGTAAAGAAGATCACCCTGACCAAGGTGGGTGGCCATCATTCAATGTATTGAGGGCCCGAATAGAATATACAGGTTGAGGAAAGGTGAATGTGCTTTCTTTACTTGAGCCACGGAAAACCATCTTCTCTTGCCCTTAAACTCCAGCACTTCTGGATCTTGGATCCTCTGACCCAGACTTGGACTCACACCATTGACTCCCCTGGCTCACAAACGTTGGACTTGGACTGGAACTGCAGCACTGGTCATCCTGAGTCTACACCTTGAAGAAGGCAGATCATGGGGCTTTTCCACCTCTAAAACCATGTGAACCAATCCCTCATAATGTATTTCCCCCTTAACTATTATATCTGTCATCTATCTATCTATCTATCTATCTATCTATCTATCTATCTATCTATCATTTACCTATCTATCTACCTATCTATCATCTATCTGTATCTACCTCCTATTGGTTTTGTGTCTCTGAAGAACACTGACTAATACACCCTCCTCACAAGATAAACTAATTTATATAGTCAATAAATATTTTTACTAGGCACAGTGTGAGGTGTTGCATGTATAGAGTTAAAGTTCATAATCTCTAAGAAGTATGACTATAGCTATTGTGAAAAATTAAAAGCAATAGCTGTAAGTGAAAATGGCATGGATGAGAAGAGAGTTACATTTGGCACCAAGAGTTCTTAGATTGCAATTATAAAACAGTTCCTGTCCTTCAGTGAGGGACAAAGCAGAGCATGTATTTGGGAGTCAGTAGAAACCTTTTTTCCTTGGAACTGCCTCATTATTGCTTTCTAGAGGTTATATCTACATGTCTTTGCATGGTGAGAGAAATTTTCTATAATATTTTTACTAGTATATGGTTTAGAGAAATAGATGGTATTGTCTATGGGCTATCTGGAGCCCCAATTTGATGTGAAAATAAAATTGAATTAAAAGAAAATAACAAAAAAACCCATTTAAAACAATTATATGGTACAATTTAGAAAAATGAAGGAAATACTGGTAAATTAAAAATAAAATGCATAAAACTATTCACAGTGGCTCTCTAGGATAGGTCATTTCTTCTCAGTGCTATCATGAATGTTTTAAATGTTATGTAATGGAATGAACTTATAAAAACTTAATAAGCTATATTTTATTCATTTTCAATTATAACATTAAATTTTGCAATATTTTTATAACTGTATAACATATATAATACTTTATTGTTGTTTTTCAAATTAGGATGAATTTTTTAGATTAAATTTAGGATGTCATGCACAATATGAGGCTTTGCCTCTGCATTATCCCTGAAACATGTGCTTTTACATACAGAGCATTAAAGAGTCTATGAATTCCAGCATAAATGTTCTGAGAGCACCCTATAACTGCTGACCCATCCCCACACACCTTCCCTGCCCCCACCACACACACACACACACACACACACACACACCGTCTGCACTCTGTTGCATCATAAAGACCTCCCTCTCTCAATTATCCTCTCTAGCATCTCCACAGCCTTGCCCATAAAACTACCTTTCTCGTCAGAAACATAATTTTCACCCATCATCAAAAAGCACACTGTTATGTTAGCAGTACATTTTCCACGTACATTATAATCTCTCACTATGAAACAGCCCATTCTTTCAGACTTAATAATGGAAAATGATTTACCCAGTTTATTCCCAATATTCATATTTTATTTATTATTGTAATTAGCTTGATGCATATCAGAAAGATGGAGTGCCATTTGCATATTCTAAGGAGAGACTTCTGTTTTCCCTGTGTCTTTCAGCTATCCATTAACAAGTTTTAGTAAAATATAAGAAGAGGCCTGAGTAAAAGGCTGAATCCGTATACAATCTACGCAACCCTTCTGTAAATATAAAATTATTCCAAAATAAACTGTTTTTTAAAATAAGGGATGAAGAGAAGGAAAGCCAGAGCAGGAATAGGAGAAAGAAAAGAGAAAGGGAGAAAAAAGCAAAGCGTGTGGTTTTAGGGACCAAGGGACAGAAGCCCTTCATACATAATGGTGCAGTCATTATGCCTGCATGTGTGTGTGTGTGTGCGTGTGTGTGTGTGTTTGTGGCAATCAGTTTTTAGTATGGAGGCAGAGTGTTAATTAGGGCTTATGCACCTCCAAGTCAATTAAATTTGGTTTTTAATGCATAATTCAATATTGTTATGTATAGCAGAACACTTAAAAGGATTTTAAAGTTCTATCCTCTGATGTGGCCTGAAATATTTCAAGGAAACACCCACTATCAAGTCAGTGAAAATGAATAATTATGGAAACCCTAAAACCCCACAGACAAGACAGCTGCTATTATTAAGCACTTCAAATTGAAAGTATGGATTCTATCATTATCAGAACAAAGACGGTGCTGTAATAATTATGGAAACGCTATAGCTTCCATCTTTGCTAATGTTGTTAGTAGAATATTAAAAGCCACAAAGGTTAAGATAGAGAGCTGTATTTCTGTAGCTTCTAACTCATTTAGATGAATGCATTTTTCTACCATGTGTATTCACAACAGAGCTTGCAATTTCTGAGACATCATGATAAGAATGAGCTGACTCGGGTGAGAAATTAAATGATAATAAACATAGTGTAGACTCAGTGGGGGTAATATTGTTTAATGTCAGTGGTGATTGAAACTACCTTCTAGATGACTGAAGCTTTGTTGGCCTCGTCTGCTTATATTAATTTCTCCTTTTCAAAGGCCATTATCTTAAATTGCATGTTATATAACTTGTGCCGCCTCCTTCCAGCCCACAGCACCACTTCTAAAGCAACTTGATTATGCATAGTGTAGGGAAAAAAATCTTTCCTAGGCTCAGCATCCAAGGAGATTACAATCTTGAGACTGTAATGGGAATGGATTAAACTTTGTACAATTTCCTTTTGTCACGTGAATTCAATCCCGTTGTGCTATTTTCTATACTCCTTTCAATCTTTGTCACAAAAATGATCTGTAAAGGTATTAGCACTGCTTAAGCAACTCTGGCCTGATTTTAACACAGTCAGGATCTTATAGTTTGATTGGTTCTGAATTGTTCTTCCCTGAGAAAAACAGAGCAAGAAGACTGGGACAAACCCACTCAACAGATGACAGAACATGGAAGAAGTCATTGTCCTTTGGCTCAGGCAGGCTTAACAAGGACAATCAATGATCTTCATGTTGATTCCAGGCCAAAAAAATAAGAAAAGAAAGGAAGAAAGGGGAAATGTCACAACATAAATCCAATCCTGTGACAGCAATTGCCCTTGTCTGCAAGAGGGAGCCTGAAAGAGTAGAAAGGTCCTTCATTCTCAGCACAGCTTCGGGTTTTCAGATTCCAAGCACAGACTGTTCCTCAGATGTCAGCCTTTCCACATTTTCATTAACCACCATCTCACCTCTGAGGTTAAGACAGAATCATTATAATGTCGATGCTCTCCACAGACTTTGATATTGCCTTGAACTGACCCACACCAACAGAGAAAACAAAAACATGCATATTAACACGGAGACTAAGAGAATTGCTTCCTCAGAGCTTGATTTTGTTTTGATCTCTAGAGTGTCTTTGATGTCAGGCAAAGCTGCTGCATTCAATGCACAGTCCTCCCTACTTTGGTTTCATGCAAATTAAGCTCATTTGGTTGAAGTTTAGAAGTAAAATATTTTTGCTACTTATTTTTATGTCAATTTCAAGTAATTCCAAGACCATTGATAAACTAATTTTTCCAAATAAAGTCTATAAAAGTTACCATATTAAAATTCTCAGAGATAAAGAACTATATGCTTTAATTTAGCAGAAACCAAAAGTTTTTCTTTTATATTATTATATTATATTATATTATATTATATTATATTATATTATATTATATTATCTATTTGATTTGTCTTATTATAGAACTAGAGGTCCAGTGCATGAAATTCGTGTACTCGGGGGTGTCTTTCAGCCCCGCCTGTGCCCTCTCACAGTCTGGGAGCTCTCAGGGGATGTCTGGCTGACAGCCTGCAGTGGGACATCCTAAGAGCTGCCGTGGAGGTGGGAGAGGCTCCCACCACCATCGCTGCATTCACCAGCCATGAGCCCGGCATCTTGCTGAGCAGCGCTTCCCCTGTGTTGGACATGCACTGAGGGTTCCCAGACTGCTAGAGGTGCAGGCTGGGCTAGGGGACGCCCCCCCCCCCACCACCCAAGTGCAGGAATTTTGTGCACCAGGCCTCTAGTTTGTTATAAAAATATGTTTTATCTGATACAGTTGAGATTTCTAGGGTAAGAAATAAAGAAGGAATTAAGGTAGAAAAGCATCAGATTAAATCTTAAAAACTCCTAAACTAGAAAATATCCAAAAGAGTTCATAGTGGCAATTTATGAGGAGTAAAATCTATTGATATCATGTTGTAGTACACAGGTTTGGTTTACTAGCTTGACTTTCTCAGTTCTCTTAATGAATCAGGAAGGGTAATGTTGATTTTAGTGACATTTCAATAGTTTCTAGGAAAACCGTTTCCAACCGTTCAGGAAAAAAGCTTTTCATGGATATTTGTTTATGCCAGGTTTTTATTGTGTGTTGTTGGTGGTAGTGGCAATCCTGGTCCACCCTAGTTCCTCTTGAGACTTATTCATGACGTTTCCAATTCCAAATGGAACTTTCTAAAGTTAAAGCAACATCTGAGAAAATCAGTCCAGCAATCCTCGTATTAACAGCTCAAAGTTTGAAGTATTTACATTCCTTTGTATTTTATCCCATCTGGGCCTTATGACTGAAGTCTTGCCCCAGAATGTGACCTTTTACATAAGCTTCAAATACTCAGTGGGCCAGTCGCAGCAAATGTCCATGGACATCAAAGAACCATCTCTTTAGAGAATGATCAGGGTGAAGGTATGTATAATCATCCCTAGTGGGATTATGTCAATCTTAATAATTCAATTACCTGAATAATAATAATGCTTAAAATATATTCATCTTTGTATCCCTTTTACTTATTAAACAAACATTGACATTTAACTACATACTACAGAATTATCTTCAAAGAACATATTTTTTATCAGTTTTTTTCCCCTCTGAAGCCAAAGGATAAGTAGATAAGAAATAACTCAAGAGAAAGCATTTCATTAATTAAAAGTCCAAATTGAACAACACAATAGAATTGTTTCTAAACAGCATTTCAGGTTCTAGGGAATTAACCTAAAACTAACACATGGGAGAGAACTAAAATAACAACAACAAAACCTTAACCTCAATTGAATACAGTGCAAAACAGGCCTGAATTAAAAATCATGACTGATCCTGATGTAAGACCTCTCAGGATACCAAATTACAGATCAGCTGCTTGATAAAAACAGGCACAATCACATCAGATAATCATTGGTAGGTGAATTGCCCTTTCTCCAACGAAAGGACATTTCTATCTAAATAAGTAGGACAGACCTCTACAACAAGGGAGTAGTCTCCTTTAGGTAGTATAAGAAAAACACTGAAAATTCCTGTTCTTTTTGCATGCATTCTGCTTTCTCTGAGTAGCAATTGCTTTAGTTACAGTTCAGACCTAAGGATACCATTGCAATCTTATTGGAGTATTTCCTAGGCTTCTCAATATGCAAATAAATGTCTCTTGACATATATAATTTTTCAGAGGGATCTTCTTATTTTTTTATTCTAGTTTGACATCAAAAAGGGACCCTTTGTGTGTGTGTGTGTGTGTGTGTGTGTGTGAGAGAGAGAGAGAGAGAGAGAGAGAGAGATGAAATACAGCTTGATTACTATAAAAGCCATGCTGTAAACAAAGGTTTAAATATGAGATCTAATCAAGAGTCAGGAAGTTGACAGGATCAGAACTCAAGCGCAAGTATAAGAAAACATGGCCCAGGATTTCTGCCCCAATTACTACTGGTATATAAGTTGTCATCTAATGTACAAACTGGTATGTCAGAAGACGTCAGGCAGGATAACAATACAAGATCATAATGTACCTAGGTGAATACAGTAGAGTGTGGGATGGCCAAGAACCAATCAATTGGGATTATGGGGAAGCAGTCACATACAATTTATCAAAAATTTGCATTTGGTTGTACGAGTGGTGTACTGTACAAGTCTAGGGGGCACTTCACATATTAGTTGGAATATATTCGTATATTAATTATAAATTTATGGAAGATAATAATAACATATCTTTTTGTTGTTGTTGTTAATCCTCACCTGAGGATATTTTTTCCACTGACTTTCTTTTTTTTCAGAGAGAGTAGAAGGGAGGGGGGAGACAGAGAAAGAGAAACATCGATGTGAGAGAGAGACATCAATTGGCTGCCTCTTACACCCACCCTGACTGGGGCTGGGGGTTGAGCCTGCAACCAAGGTATGTGCTCCTGACTGGAATCGAACCCACGACCCTTCAGTCCAAGGACTGATGCTCCAACCACTAAGCCAAACTGGCCAGGGCATAAGAACATATCTTGAGGAAGGTGTGCCTTTTTCAAATTCACATTAAGTTGTTCTATAGGCTAAAGTGGTACCAACTATCACTGTTGTATAGATAGGATGCAAATGAGATAAAAGGTTATAAAGGTTACTTTAACCTCTGATCAATGTTAACAACGATGCTTTTTCAAGAATGGACAACAGATTTGTGGGCATGAAATGGGACATCTTTTGACCACAATTGATGCAGACCACCAAGGTATCTATCTAACTATAGTAACCAGCACTTGGTAGCTTATGATTTAGGTTACAATCTGATTCACAAGAGCTACATTTCTATCCTCGTAATAAAGAGAAGTTCCTGTTCTAAAGAAACCTCCTACATTTATTTCATTCTCACTATATTCCTCTTCTTCCCTCTCTCTCCCCCTCTGTCCCTGCTTCTCCATTTCCTTGAGGTAAATTGTGAGATTTTAGAATTGCTTTAAAATATGTGCTTTATGTGGTAGAGACCAAAGAGAGAAAGAGATCACAACAGAGCAAGCTGTAGTAATTTGGCTTGAGATATTGAGGAAAGGAGGCAGAGGGTGCCTCTATTAACAGTGCTTTAACAGCACAGTTCCTGTCACCCCTGTTGTGGCATTGATTAACCAATGGTTTATTTTACCATCGGAAAGCCTAACTAAAGGTGAAAGAAAACTCCTCTGTCTTGCCAATAATTCCAGGCTTGGAGATGCATATTCCCACCGGACGCATGCAGCAGGTGTGAGAGCGTGGGGCTATTGTTGTGGCTGTTGATTACTCTCTGTGTAATTTGAAAAGCTTTCTATTCCCACTGCTTTATGTAATATATCAACAGTAATAGATTCATACAATCATGGATTCATAATCATTATTCGGCCTACTGGAGGTTTGGCCACTGTGACAGATGTCTTCCCAATTTCATGTTGTGGGCTCTCATTTATTCCACTCACCCTCTAGAAAATATATTATACAAAAATATAGTATTAACGTATCTGATTTTATGTTTACATCCAGTGGTGACATTACTTATCAATCTCTAACTTCAAATGACTAGTTAATTAATCACAATGAGTCAAACACAGCCATACCAACTCAGCATACTTTATCCCCACTAGAATTTATGGCTAAGGTTACTAGATAGCACACAATTAAACTCTAATGTATACTTTTGTTTTTAATATTGGAATAATCCATGTTTTGATTATACATTTAAAGGTATTATTTTGTCTTAGAGATTTTTGTCTTAGATGTGTGTGTGTGTGTGTGTGTGTGTGTGAGAGAGAGAGAGAGAGAGAGAGAGAGAGAGAAAGAGAGAGAGAGAGAGAGAGAGAGAGAGAGAGAGAGAGAGACTTTTGCCTTAGAGATATTCCATCACTGTACATAAAATGTAGAGTAATTCTTAAACATTTTACCAGGTCCAGCAGTAATGTTGCCTGTACCATCTAAACTAACAACACTTCACAAGGGAAATTTCACACATACTAGTTAATACACAACACACTCTATATTTTTACCTCTTAACCAGTGCACTTCTGGTAAATATGTAAGAAAAGAAAACTACATTTTACTTCTGTTTATTGCTTAGTTTCTTAACAGACTCTTGAGTTTAATACACATATGTTTACTAGAAATATTCATAACTAGTTGGGCTTGAAGAAATACCTTCAGTATTCTGAAATTACTTTTATCATTGTGATCCTTTAGCTTTGAATAAAAATTGCTATTATTTTTTAAAGTATTGAACACCTGGCTTGTTTCACCTGATTGATGCCTTTGTTTTCATTGTATTTTTGTTGTTGTTGTTGTTGTTAATCCTCACCTGAGGATATTTTTTCCCTTGATTTTTAGAGAGAGTGGAAGGGAGGGGGAGAGTCAATGTGAGAGAGACACATTAATTGGCCACCACCCGTATGTGCCCCAACCAGGCCTGGGGACTGAGCCTCCAATTGGTACGTGCCCTTGACCAGTACCAAACCCGAGATCTTTTCAATCTGCAGGCCGATGCTCTAACCATGGAGCAACCGGCTAGGGCCATTTTCATTGTATTTTTAATGTAGTGTACTAATTGCTTCTTTTAAATAATTTTAAGACTCTTAGAAACAGGCATACGTTATATTAATGGATTATATGCCAGAGAGAGAGAGAGAGAGAGAGAGAGAGAGAGAGAGAGAGAGAGAAACTCTCCACAAAAAGCAGGCTTTCCGCAGTCTTTGCCCTTTTCAGCTTGTCATTAGATCACCCAGAAAGCACAGGTTAAAAGTTTTAAAAAATATCTGTTTCCCTCAGTTGAGTTCGGATGCATTTTGAATTACAGTATTTCTTCCCATTTGCATGTTTTCTTATTTCTCTGATAGTAAATGGGAAGCCAGCTGGAAAGAACTGTGAAAAACATGCTTGGTATGGATGTGTCTGAGGTTTCCATTCTCTAGCACCTGAGATCCATTTCTTATAATTGCACTGAATAAACACCTGTTAATGCATCACTTGTAAGCTTTAAAACTGCCTGTTCTACCAAGTTTACCCCCCCATTAGGAAGTGTGTATAGTTGTATTAAACTAATGTATTGAATGACATTAAGAAAGATGCCTAAATATTAAGATTGTCTGTTTGTATGCGTCAAAGGTCCTGAGTCAAATTGGCGAGCCAGCCCACTTTTCTATTAGAAAAGTAGAAATATCCATAGGATAAAGAAGGCACAGGAAGCACTTTTCACCAGTAGATCAAAGGTCCTTTGCTTTGTGGTTAAGGCCATGGACTCCAGCAATAAGATCACCTGGTAGCAAATACCACTTCTTCTATTTAAATTCCAAGTGACCTTGGACATTAAAGTATATTGGGTTTCCTCACCTATAAAGTGGGTATAAAAGTAATACCTAGCATTACTGTGAAGGTTCAGTGCAAGAACAGTAAGTACTGAGGAACATTAGCTACAATACAGGATAAGTGTAAAAAGCATTTAGAAAAGTCACTTACCCCTGAGACTGAATGAATTGCACTTTCTCAGAGATACGATTTTTTACTTGAAAGACTATCTCAACAATAAAACTGTTCAAAAAATGAAACACAGAGCTCTATCACCAAAAGGCTTCAATGAAGACTGAGTGTACCTTTGTCATGGTTAATGAAGAGATTCGCCCTCAATCAGATCAGCTGTTTTCTAGATGACGAGGCAACCTTTCTAACTGGAAGGCTGATGATTTTCCCCAAGTTTTGAGCTTGTTGGAGAGGGCAGCTAAAGGCCTGCGGGGATGGATTGCCAAGGGGCTTAGGTGGGGAGGGAAGGGGGGCATTTATTTGATAGTAAATTCTTACGGAAGAACGTCAGTTGTTATGTTTCTCTTTCCACTGGGAATCCTCACCAAAAAGAGAAAGTTGGTTCTGTGACAACAGGTTTAGAAATGTACACAGTATGATTTTGAGTTCTATCATATTTGATAAAATATAGCCATTATACTACCAATGGCGAGAAGGGTGGTGAGATTCTATCCGTTATCTGAAAGAAATCAATCTTGATCCTCAACATGACCATATAGGTTGCTTTTCAGGCCACAGGGAGTCAGTCTGCAGTTGGATGCCTGGAGTCCCATAGTCTCCTTTTTTTCCTTGTCTACTTTTTCTTCAGGGTTCGGATTTCATTCTGCTTCAACACTTTGCGATCAAAGTTCTATCCTAAAAGGAATGTGCTAGATCCTTACACTCTTCAGAAAGCATCAGCTGCAAAACAAGAAATGCTCACTGCAAATACTGAGCTCCCCTTCTAGCAAAATCTTAATGCTTGACTATGATTTTTTTAAATGACTTTATCCGTTTCAGTAGTGAGAAACAAGGAGCATAGGTAAGAGAGAACCACACTTGATAGAGAATTGGAAGGAGAGCTCCTCTAAGATCACCTTCAGCCCTGATATTGCATGATGCTACAAGTCCTTTCTCCAACACTCGCAAATGCAGCCTTATTTCTGCTAAAGTCAAGGTCCTCTATAATCCGACACAGTTTGCCCAGAAATCAGTTAGTAAATAAGACAGCAGTGCTCAGGCCAATTTTAAGAAACTTTTGGGTGACCTGAGTCTAGATTATAAAGAAATAGTGGTAAAAAGAAGAACAGAGGGGAGGAGAAGAATTAAAGAAAACAAAAAGGGAAACCATAAAATAAAATCTTTGCCCTGAATAAACACAGCATGTTCAAAGAGTACAGAGAACTAAAGTTGCTACATATTAAGGTAATTTTTATATTTTCAAATGATTGAGGTATAGCATTATTTCCCTTTCTTAAAATTGAATTTCAGTGATTAATAAAAAAATGGAAAAAACCTTTATATATATATATATATATATATATATATATATATATTCCATTTTAGATTAAATAATTCAGTATAGTGCCTTGAAAAGTGAAATCTAATCTCACATGACCTCTAAGGTCCTTTTGATCTCTCCTCGTCAAGATGCTAGGAGTCTACAAAATGCTAAACATGCAACCCAAATCTGCCATGACCAAGTCGATTTCAGGTTTCCATTGTTATCTAGCTTGTGGACTAGGTGGATACGGATTTCGTAGAGTGGTTTATAATTTATCTGGTTGTCTTTCTGTACTTAATCCATCTGTGGGAGTGACAGCTTGACATAATCACTAGCTTCAAATAAGTAATTCTATTCACTATCAGTTTTTAATTTTATTCCCTCACTTCTTTATTGATGCAGTAAAATGCTGGTTAATCTGCAGAGCCCAGGCAAGCCCAGTGTTGTCAGTATTAATTTCACACTATTGCATCTTCATGTTCAGTCCTACACAGTAATTAAAGTAAATCATTATAAAGTTGAAATTAAGCTGGAAGTATAATCCTTGGTTTTAGTTTGCATGAAACCAATAGATGATTCATTGCAATCTTTATTGTTTTCTTCACATAGCCAAGGTTTTCCTTCTCTGGTAAAATATTTAGTCTCATGCATTTCTTAGTCAATGTCTCCTTTCTTTCATAATGTGCAACCTCCCCCTAAAAAAACCAATCCTCTAAGCCAGCGGTTCTCAACCTGTGGGTCGCGACCCCTTTGGCGGTCGAACGACCCTTTCACAGGGGTCGCCTAAGACCATCCTGCATATCAGATATTTACATTACGATTCATAACAGTAGCAACATTACAGTTATGAAGTAGGAACGAAAATAATTTTATGGTTGGATCACAACATGAGGAACTGTATTTAAAGGGCCAGAAGGTTGAGAACCACTGTAAGCAGATGGGGATTGTTTTAATTTTGCTAAGATTTAAATTTGCTAAAAGCAGTGGTTCTCAAAATGTGGTCCCCCAAGGTGCATCATTAAAATCCCATGGGGTCTTAGTCAATTCAGATGGTTATAACAAAATACCAAGGATTGGGTGGCATATAAACAACATAAGTTTATTTCACATAATTCTGGAGGCTGGAAGTCCAAGATCAGAGTACCAGAAAAGTGGGGTTCTGGGTGAGAACCCTATGCTAGGTTACAGACTACTGACTTCATGTTTTATCCTCAAACAGCCATAAGAGAGCTCTGGGATTCTTTTATAAGAGCACTAATCCCACTCGTGAGGGCTCCACCCTCATGACCTAATACTTCCCATAGACCCCACCTCCTGACACCATCATATTGGGTTTAGGATTTAAGCATATAAATTTGAACAGGGGGAGGTTGTGAGACACAAACATTCAGTCCAGAACAATGGAGTCTTGCTAAAGTGCAAATTATACCAAATCAGAAACACTGTGGTAGGGCTCAATAATCTATGCCTTAACAAGCCTGCTAAGTGATTCTAATCTATGCTAACATTTGAGAACCACTGATTTAGAGTTTTAACGCATTTCACATGCTACATCTACTTTACTTCTCATGACAGCTTACAGAGTGGCACCATTAACCCGATTTTATAAATGAAGAAAGGGAGGCTCAGAACACATCACGGACTTGCTTAGTTCATGTACTTGTAAAGGGTAGAGCCAGGACCTGAACCTGAAATTTTACAATGTTTTTTCTACCGCATTCAGAGATAGCAAAAATGTCTCAAAGGAAATATCATATGAAGGCCTAATGAATACATTAGATAAAAAACAGATTTTTATTTTACATAAATGACGCTATATGGAATTTACAAAGCCATATTCACTTCACTCCATCCCACTCCCGTCCCCTCACACACACACATTCTTACCTATGCTTAGAGTTGACACTCAGCTATCTTCTGGTGATGGGGAAAATAAGACATTTCTGGGGGGCTAGCAATCTGAATCGGTGCCTGTAACCTAATGTACATTCTTGAGAGCCTATAATTAAGTCACTGCCCCTTTCTCCACAGTCTGGTCTAGCAAGACCTGTTTTCCCAATTACTCCCAATTTACAAAGGGGCCATAAACAAAGAATGTAACAGCTTAGCTAGAGGGGAGGTCACCAGCACCACCCAGACCAGGCAGCTAGATACAATCTCACTTCCCCATTCTAACTGACTCAGGAGGGGCTGTGGAAGCCCACCACAAAAGCCTGGCAGATGGGAAACAGATAGAAAACAAAGAAACCGAAGGGTTTAAAGAGAAAGTTTCCTCCATACTGGTTTTCTCAGGATTTGGAGAATTGACCCCCTGAGTCACTGTACTAGAACATGTGCAATATCTGAAAATAAGTGGGTTTATCCTGGAACTCCCAAGTGTATTTTTCAGTCGCCTGATAAATTCTGTAACACTGGTAAATTCTCTCAAATTGTTAAATCCCTTGAATGTAATGAAAAATAATTTGAGCTTTACCTACAAATCAGTGACTCTGCCCTTCTGGGCTATAGATCCTTTGATATGAAGTGAGGACTGGAATTTTGCAAGAGGTCTGCCAATCTAGAAGCACAGCGAGCAGTGACTTTAGACAGGATGAATAATATATTTTTCAAATTTGTCAGACAAATCTTCAAGTGTCTAGTGATTAATACAATATCTATTTATCTAAAGGAACTTTAAAGTCAGAGTAATTTTATGACATCATGGATTTTTTCAAGCAACAGATACAAACAATTCAACTACTAGTACATAGGTATTTAAAGAATTACTGATGCTAAAAGGAAATTCAGACTCAAGGTTTGGTAATTCTTGCCATATATGCTTCTTCTTAGTTCTCTATAATCTATTCCCAAAACCTCCGGCTCCCATTCAAATCCAGGGCTTAATTTGCCTTGACAGTCAAAATAACTAGGTGACCATATAATTTATCATCCAGACTAGGATTTTTTTAGACTGAAAGAGGTCGATATTCATAATTACACTGGGATAGTTGCAGTAAACTAGGGCAGCCCTAAGCAAACAGGAATGTATGGGGGTCTCAGCAAAAACCACTTCTGTCCCTCCCTCTGCATCTCCCCACTCCTACCCAGAGTGCATACAGCTTGCATGGTTAATACTTAACTCTAGTCACATCACCTCCTTGCTCAAAGTTTCCTCATTCTCTGACACAATGAAATCTAGGTTCTTTACACTGACATTTAAGATTCTGCAATATTTCAGGATGTTTATTTTAGTCATTTCCAGTTAAAACTGACTACATAATTTCAGAGACACCATACAAAATAAAACATAGGGTTTCTTGTTCAAGAATTATTAGGATTTAAACATGGCAGCAACAGAGCAACAAAGCAAGCCCTGTGGAACTGCACAAGTCACACGTTCATGGACCTGGCCTGGCTCCAGTTAAAAAAGCCCTTGGCATGCCCGTACTCTCCTATCTTTCTCAGATCCTCCTCAGAATGCTGTATCCCTAATTTCTGTCCTTTGAAACTCAATTTGTGCTTTAAAGTCCAGCTTGGAAACTATTTCATCCTCCATAAAGTCTATTTAATTCTGCAAATATTTTTTTCTTAAAACTACCATTTTAATTTTGTTTGCATATTTCTCTTAGGTCATGTTGTATTACTTTAGTCATCTTCTTATATTACCTTAATCATCCTCACCACCTAGTTTCTAATTCAATTTAATTATATAAACATAAAATGAATTCTAAGAAATTTTACTGAATGAATGCATTGGCAAATTTTTACTAGTAAAATTCACTTCCTTTCCAAATATGTAGATTATTATTGAAACCTAGGTTAAACTCATACCGCTCCCCACAAGATAGTCAGTAAATCAATTGACAAAGTTTTGAGGCAAGAAAAAATGACTTTATTTGGAAGGCCAGCAAGCCGAGAAGATGGCAGACTAGTGTTCTAAAGAACCATCTTGAGAAAGTACAGAATTCAGGCTTCTTTTATATTGAGGGAATTGGGAAAGAGGAGGGGCAAGAGGTGATTGACAACCACAGACATCTGGATGCCAGCAGGGATCTGAGGAAGATTGTGAAACTTCTGTTTTCAGTCTATTGACCCTAGTAGATGTGAGTCTGGCCACAAGGTTCCTGCAAATCTTTGAATAAACAATTATTATTTTTGTATATACTTCCCTTATCACCTTGGGAAAGGCACTTCTTTCTGAAAAGGAATTGTTTTGTAAAACTCAAGCTGCAGCAGAATTCCTCTAATAATTAGCATGTCTATATGCAAGACTTAGCAGAAGCTATTAACCTGCAGACCACAGGA
Source organism: Myotis lucifugus (assembly GCF_000147115.1). Lineage (NCBI taxonomy): Eukaryota > Metazoa > Chordata > Mammalia > Chiroptera > Vespertilionidae > Myotis > Myotis lucifugus. The sequence goes on from NW_005871057.1 coordinate 14,308,738, forward strand.
ACAAAATAGTCTTGGAATCTGAGAGGCTGAGCAATTCACTCTGTTACATTATTTGCTGACAATAATCCCAATGTCATCATCCATTTTTCAACATTGCATAAATATGTATTGGTTTTTCCTCAGTTGGGGAGAATTCTTTAATTTATACTGCAATATATAAATACTACCCCAAATTTCCTTTGTTCTTAAACATTGTGGAAAAGGAAAATGCTACTCACTAGGCATATATCAAGTGTCAATGCAATAGAAACAGTCACAAAATGTATCTAATTTACTGCTTGCAAAACCCATGTATTAATATGCCCATGTTACAGATGGAGAAACTAAAACTCAAGGGGTAAAGTACCTGCCCCAAATCACACAACCAGTGATAGTCAGGATTTAGAACAATGTCTTCCTGTCTCCTGTTTGGGCCTCCCCACCATACCATAGTACTTCTCTAAGAACAGCTCATTATATGATATGTGGTGACAAACCTGTCAATTTAACATTCAGGTTGTGGAAAGACTAGAGGCCTGGTGCACGAATTCGTGCACCAGTCGAGTGCCTCTGCCTGGCCTGCAGGATGGGGCCAAAACTGGCTCTCCAACATCCCCCGAGGGGTCCTGGATTGTGAGAGGATGCAGGCCAGGCTGAGGGACCCCACTGGTGCACTATCCAGGCCTGGGAGGGATATTGGAGGTTAGCCAGCAGGGGAGGAACCGCGGGAGGGCTCCAGGGCATGTCTGGCCTGTCTCGCTCAGTCCTGATTGGCCAGATCCAGCAGCAAGCTAACCTACCAATCGGAGTGTCTGCCCCCTGGTGGTCAGTGCACGTCATAGCAAGCAGTTGAGTGGCCTTAACATATTAGTAGCATACTAGAGGCCCGGTGTATGAAATTCATGCATGGGGGCAGGGTCCCTCAGCCCAGCCTGCCCCATCTCATAGTCTGGCAATCGGACATCCTTAGCACTGTCGCAGAGGCAGGAGAGGCTCCTGCCACCACTGCTGCACTCACCAGCCGTGAGCCCGGCTTCTGGCTGAGCAGCGCTCCCCCTGTGGGAGCCCACTGACCACCAGGGGGCAGCTCCTGCATTGAGCATCTGCCCCCTCATGGTCAGTGCACATCATAGCAACGGGTTGTTCCACCGTCGGGCCAAAACCAGCTCTCTGACATCCCCTGGGGGGATCCTGGATTGTGAGAGGGTGCAGGTCAGGCCAAGGGACCCACCAGTGCACGATTGGGGCCAGGGAGGGACCCAGGAGGTTGGCCAACCGGGAAGGGTCCGCAGAGGGCTCCAGGGTATGTCCAGCCCGTCTTGCTCAGTCCTAATCGGCCAGACCCCAGCAGCAAGCTAACCTACCGGTCAGAGCATCTTCCCCCTGGTGGTCAGTACACATCATAGCAAGCGGTTGAGCATCCTTAGCATATCATTAGCATATTACATTTTCATTGGTTGAAAGACTGACTGGCTGACTGGACACTTAGCATATTAGGCTTTTATTATATAGGATTATGCTTTGATTAGTTGAATGGACAACCAGACACTTAGCATATTAGGCTTTTATTATATAGGATGACAGTAAACAGGTAGTAACCACAATTGAGCATTTCTACAGTAGCATCCATGTGGCTTCATCTTTCCCCTATATTTCAGATAAGGAGATGAGCTATCCTTAGCTCAGATCTCCAGAAGCCACTCTATAAAACTAGATGGCCTGGCAGAGAGCCTAAGAGTACCCACACAATACTGATCTCTTCTTCCTTTTGATTATAACTAAACAAATTACAACTTTATGCTGACCCTTGTAATGTTCTGCAGCTTCTAACTATTTTTTTTTTGGCTAGAAATGAATAAATGGAGACATTATGAAACTCCTGAATCCCCACAGTCGACTCTAATGAGAAACACACATCTACTAACAACTCCAGGTGGAAATAAACACTTGGGATCCCACAAGGGTTCACAGAGCTCCTCCACCACTCAAGGCCAGCCTCTCTTGGCGAAGTTCGGTGTCTCTGCAGAGCTCCCAAATCTTGCTTACAACATATCCCTGAGCCTTTGGTGACATTAAAGATCTCGCCTTTGGGCCAGAATCCTGATTTGCCTAATAACAGTACAGTTCCAAGAATCACCCTCAGAATCAAAGCATTATCATTTACATTTTACATTTATCAAACAGCTGATGCCTAAGAGAGAAAAAAATCATTGTTATGAGAAGCTCACTTTTTAGGGCAATTACTCTGGGTGGAAGTGATGGTCTGAGGTCCCTGGGCAATGGGAACAGGTCTGAACCACCAGAAGAAAGGTTATGTTTAATTGACTAATTAGAAACCTCAATCTCTGAAATGACGAGGCCCTCATAAACCAAACAGTGCCCTGGGGTGAAAGGGGCTTTTAATACATACTTCAGAGAACTGTCCTCCCTTTTCTCTTCATGTCCCAGGGTCCCAGGTTAGCTCAGAGCATATGGCTTCATTTCTTTTTTTTTTTCTTCAAAACTTTTTATTGGTTACAAAAATAATACATTCCATTGGAAAATATCCAAACAATAAAAGAATAAATAATAAAATAGAATGTGAGGGAACCTCCATAGTTCTGCTGCCTCCCATGAAGGCAGTTAAAAGTTGGGGAATGTTCTTCCAGATAGTTTCAATGAACAGATAAACCTTTTATATAATAAATAAATAAGGCTAAATTATACATGCTATTGTCTCATTGTTTTCATATAAAATACATTTTCAATTCATCATTTCATTCAAGGACATGTAACTCTTTTAAAAGCCATATAGTGTTTTGTTGAGTGGATGCATTAACCATAATTGATTTAAATAATCTGTTCTTAATGAGCATTTGGGTTGTTTCAGTTTTTCATTATTTTGAACAATGCTTTGCTTTTATTTTCTGGTCCATATGTTTTTGGTGGACTTGTGCTGTGTTTCTAGGGACACATTCTTAGAAATGTATGTACTAGATCAAAGGATATAAACACTTTATAATTGGGTAGAAATTGACAAATTATCTCCATGGAATTCTTCCAAAAGTAAATGAGGGCGGCTGTTTCTTTACAATGTTCCCAACACTGGATATTTTACTTTCAAAGAATTTATCAACCTGATATCCAAAAAATGACATTTTACTTTTTTTTTTTAACTGAATTTCTGTACATGTCAGTGAGGTCAGACTCCTCTTTATATTGATTAGTCACTTTGCCTGTGATGTGTTATTTGTGCGTGTCTTTTGCCTTGGGTGGACTTATTTTTTTTCCTAAAAAGAATAGTCTCACTTTATCTATCTTGTAAGTGACATTCCCCTCACTTTGTTGTTCATCTTTTGACTTTGATAATAGTGTGTGTTTTTTTCCTGATTGAAGATTGTAAATTTCAAAGTAGTCAAATGAGCTGAATTTTACTTTATGATATATCTTTTTTCTTTGAAATGCTTGAAAAGAGCTTTCCTATCCCAAAGTTATATTATCCCATTCCTTTTTTTTCTAGTTCTTGTACAGTTTTAGTTTCTACTTCTCTATCTTTGACCTGAAATTTGGTTTAAAGACAATTACCCTCCTTTGCTTCTTCCCTTCTTCAGCAAGTTAGTTGTCCTCATTTTGGCTGATGTTAAAAACTATATTCACAATGTACTAAATGTTCATATGTAGTTGAGTCTATTTCTGAACTCTATTATATGGATATCAACCTATTTATGTACTAGTACTATATACTAGTAAGATATACCTTCATAATACATTTTAAATATCTTTTGTTTAAATTTTTTCCCCCTTATATCTATCTACTTGCTGGTGACTCTGGGAAAATGATTTAACTTCTCTGAGCCTCAGATAGCTGTGATGATGTTCTACAGCAGTGATGGCGAACCTTTTGAGCTCGGCGTGCCAGCATTTTGAAAAACCCTAACTTAACTCTGGTGCCGTGTCACATATAGAAATGTTTTGATATTTGCAACCATAGTAAAACAAAGACTTATATTTTTGATATTTATTTTATATATTTAAATGCCATTTAACAAAGAAAAATCAACCAAAAAAATGAGTTTGCGTGTCACCTCTGACACACATGTCATAGGTTCGCCATCACTGTCAGCCAATCAGATTTGTATGTGATGGTAGTTGGTTAATAAATCTTGGTCTCCTTCCCTCACCATATTCCTATTATAACCAGTACCTTCATTAACACATTTTGAACTTTGCCTTGTAGTAGAGTTTGAATATGCATAACTTTTCTACTCCTCTATGATGCAAACTGCTTTTTAAGAAGGTGAGATGTGAATCCTTGTGGGCTCAGCATACCTTCTGCAGCATATGTTCACTAAATGCTCTTTGCAGAGAATTAAATTATTTTTTTATTTGTGAAAAGGAAATAAACTTTGCTTCAAAAGGCAAAGAAGATAATCTTAATATAGACAGTTCTCCAAGAAGATATACAAGTGGCCAGAGATTATATAAAAAGATTTTCAGCATCACTAATCATCAGGGAAATGCAAATGAAAACCACAATGAAATCATCTCACACCTGTTAGGATGGCTATTATTAAAAAAAGAAAAGAAAAGAAGAACAAAAAGTGTTTGCAAGGATGTGGAGAAATTGGAATCTTTTTGCACTGTTTGTAAAAATGAAAAATGGGGAAACCACTATAGTAAACAGCATGGAGGTTCCTTAAAAATTAAAAATAAAACGATCATATGATCCAGTCATCCCACTTCTGGATATTTATTTTTAAAATGGAAACAAAATCTCCAAGAGATATTTGCACTCCAGTATTCCTTGCAGCGCCCATTCAAAAGCCAAGAAGTGGAGATAATTTGAATGTCCACTGATGAATGGTAAAGACTAGGTAGTATATACCTACCATGGAATATTACTCAGCTTTAAAAGAAAAAAAAAGAACTCTTGGCTTAGGCTGCATGATGAAACTTGAGGGCATTATGTTAAGTGAAGTGATATAAGCTAGTCACAGAAGGACAAACACTGAATGAGTTCATTTATTTGAGCAATCTATAGTAATCAAAATCATGAAAACAGATTGGTGGTTGCCAGGGCCTGGGGAGGAAGAAATGGGGAATTACTGTTTAAATGGGTATAGAGTTTCAGTCAAGCAAGAGGAACATTTTCTAGAGATCTTCGGTACTATTTCATTGTACACTTAAAAATTTAAGAGGGTAGATTTCATGTGTTTTTACCAGAATAAAAAATAATTATCATTAATAATTTATTGCTAGCCTGGATGAATTGTACATCTTCTTACATTTAGTACTTTCTTCACAAAAATTTTTAAAGGAATGGAAATACTCAGTGCCTTGCTACTTACTATGCTGGGACTAAAGAAAGTAGGTAAAAATGTCATCTTCTCTGACGAAAACCTGCCTCTAGAACAGTGGTCCTTGACCTGAGCATTGCAACAGTTCAACCAGGAAGTGTGCCAAGAGTAAAATCATATATAGTCGAATGGTTAAGAGCTCAAGCTAAAAACGTAAATTCCAATCTCGTCCTTTCTGGCTTTTTCCTTTGAGCAAATTACCTGGGCTTTGAGTGCCTTCAATTACTCAGATGTAAAATAAAGATAACCATAATGCTTTTCTCATAGTATTATTATAATGTTTACGTGAGATAATGCATCTAAAGTAACTATCTCAGTTAATATAACTGTTACTGTTAAGAACTCAGATTCAAATGATTATGTGTGTTTGTATGTCTGTGCATGTAATTGGCTTGTTTTATACTGGTGGCATGATCCCCACTTTTAAAAATATATACTTTTTATTGATTTCAGAGAGGAAGGGAAAAGAAGAGAGAGATCTAAACATCAATGGTGAGGGATAATCATTTAGTAGCTGACTCCTGCACATGCCCCACACTGGGAATAGTGTCTACAACCCAGGGATATGCCCTGACCTGGAATTGAATAGTAACCTCCTGGTTCATAGGTTGACATTAAAACACTTAGCCACATGAACCAGCTCTCATTTTTTTATTACTCTTTAAATAATTATTTCATAATGTATTTACTTTGTCAAATTCAAATTTATTTTTAAAGTAGGTCACTTGAATTTTTTTCATCTATGAATTGTGAACTCTTTTAAGACAAATTACATGTGCTTTTTTTCTCTTCTCACCTCCTCTTCTCATTCTTAACCTAATAAATAGTAGAGTAGATTGTCTGTTACAGGTTCTCAGTAACATTTTTGAATGAATAAATATTTATAAATTTAATTCTTTGAAAAAGGGTATTGCAAGTATTTCATAGAAGGGGACAGAGTGTGCTTATTTTTTCTCCAAGCATTTTAAATTCAGCATACTTTCACTGCAATATTTATGTAAACATTTACTTTCTGAGGAAGCTATTGATGTCACAGTTTCCATTTTATATAACTGTATAGTCAGGAGGATTCTTAGGGGCCTGATAGTTCATTTATTATGATTTCTAGGTTTATAAAATAGAAAATTAAAATTCAAATTGATCTAGAGGATTGACTTTGGAGGACTCAGGCCATGGTCTTCTAGTTTCTGTACTGGGCTGCATTTAATTAAGATCCCTAGCTTTACTGCAGCCTAAATGATAGTTAATATAACAGCTATCAATGGACCCCAGAGTATTTCTGTTAGTGTGCAAAGAAATACATTAGCATTTGCTCCATAATGTCCTCTTAGAGTTTCTCCCCATCTTTCTCAAAATCATATTAACACACACACACACACACACACACACACACACACACACTTTTTTTTTTTTTACACACTCAACCAAGAAACACTTCCAAAGTTTGTCTCACCGGAAAGCTACCAAGAAGATAAACAAGCCTAGAATAAACCTCTACTTAAAATATACCTCTCTTTCTGCCAAAGAAAGAATTGTGCTAATTAACTAGAATATGAAAAATATTGCCACGACTTCAGTTAAGATGGTGGCATAAATAATCCAGCACTTGTATCCTCCCACAACCACATGAACATTACAACTAAACTACAGAACAACCATCATTTAAAATCACCTGAAATCTAGCTGAACAGAAGTCCTACAACTAAGGATATAAAGAAGAAGTCACATCAAGACTGGTAGAGGGGTGGAGACATGGAATGGTTTGGTTAAACACCCCCATGTGGGGAATGAAAATTGAGAGGGATAGCTTGACTGTGGAGGTCCCCCCCCCCAAGAAGAGAGGGGTCTCAGCCCCACAACAGGCTACACAACTCAGGGCTCCAGTGTCAGGAAGAGAAGCCACCATAACTTCTGGCTGTGAACACCAGCAAGGATTGTGGCTGAGTGGGATGGAGGGCTGCTGGAGTCCCAGGCAGTTACTCTTACAGGGTCCATGCACAGAATTACTTGCACTCACTCCCTCTGAGCTCAGCACTGGGGCAGCAGCTTGAAAGGCATCAGGAACATACAGGGAGGGACAAATTTCTCCCATACAGAAGTGCTAACAGAGGCAATCATTCCTTTATTGGGCCCTCACCCAAAAGAGAGGGCAGGCAGGTACCATATCTGTGTCTCCATCAACCTGGCTCACACTGTTCGCCTGCTCTGGCAATTCCCTGAGACCTTGCCCCACCAACTTGCAGTCCCACCCAAGCTGTTTCCAGTGGCTTTTCATATGAATGATTTATCTTGGTTCAGACTCCTGACTTTCCTAAAATCTCTCAAATAAGCATCATCTGGCCTCGGTGTGCTCCATCCATGTCACTACGTGGCAGCTATCTTTGGCTCACAGCATGGTCTCTCCTGGGTACCTCCATGCCCAGCACAAGTAGCGGCCATCTGCAGACAGCTTTGTAGTTTATGCCAGATGGTCCTGGGCAGACATTGATCTGCACCTCCTGGAGGTTTTGAAGCATTCCTGGCCTCCATCTACTAGATGCCAGTAGCACCCTTCCCCCAAGTTATGACAGCTAAATATGTTGCCAAACACACCAAATACCCTTGGTTGGGAGGGCTCTTCCTTGTTTGAAAACCACTATTCTAAGAAGACCTTAAGGCATAAATATAGAAACTGGGAAAAAGAAGAAATCTGCTTGTAGTTTGCATATGAAATATCTAACCCCTCATTAAATACCAGTCATGGTTTGATATGGCTACAATCTACAACATATCAGAAGGAAATGGATGTAGCTTTGTATTCATACATTCATCTTTATAATGTCTTCCAATTCTTAATCTCTTCAAATATTTTGTCTCTAATTTTTATTTTTATTTTTTAATCCTCACCTGAGGATGTTTTTCCACTGATTTTTTTAGAGAGAATGGAAGAGAGGGAGGAAGGGAGGGAGAAAGAGAGAGAGAGAGAGAGAGAGAGAGAGAGAGAGAGAGAGAGAGAAAGAGAGAGAGAGAGAGAGAGAGAGAGAGAGAGAGAGAGAGAGACATGTGAAAGAGACACATAGACTGGTTGCCTCCTGCACTTACCCTGACTGGAGCCAGGGGATTGAACATGCAACCTAGGTATGTGCCCTTGACCAGAAATCGAACCACTGGGAACACTGGCCAGGGCTATGTCTCTAATTCTTAATGTCTCTAAATACTTAAAATTTTGAAAACTTTTGTTTATAGTGCTTTTCTGTTTATACTAGTCACAAATATTTGTTCTATAAAATGCAAAAAGAACTCAAAGAGGATAAAAATGATCTGTAATTATACCCTATAATTTTAGCTATTATTTATAATTGAGTTTTCTCTGTATCTATTTACCTATCTTATTTAAATATAAAGTTATATTATGTAAATACATATAGTGTGCAAAATATGTTGTGTTGTTTGGATCATTATATAATGCACATGACCACATTTATTTAATCTATTTTCCCATATATTCTTCTTTCTTTTTGAAATATTTTGAAGCAGATTGTGAACATTGCCTTATTTTATACATAAATAATTAAAATTAATTTCTAAAAGCTAAGGGCTTAAAAACTATCCACATAGCAAAACTTAATAATATATTTTTAATTATAAAATAGTTACTATTGAAGGAAGATGACAACTTGAATTCAGTTGGTGAATGAAAATTCATTGAATTTAAATTCTTGGGCTACACTGTATTTTATTGACAGAATTACTTTTTTGCAACTATAGTACTATCATTGGAACAACGATTCCAGTTTCTGAAAGGCAATACTTGTATTTTTTAATCATTTTTTCTTTGCATTTCTAAATCTTACCAAATTTCTCAACCTTCCAGATATCTATGACATTTTTTTGTATTTTTTCTCTTTTGGAACTAATCACTTCCACCTTTATTTATTATCAGGGTCATTTTCACCTGATATATATATATATATATTTCCTGCAGACTAACTAGCAAGAGGATTGCAAAGTTATGTAGTAGCTTCAAGTCATAGCTTCAAGTTCTGGGGATCTCCTATATGTCCACGAGTGGAAAGATTCCCTATTGGGAATTTGGACCTCTAATTTGGCAGAACCTAAGGTTGAGATGATGAGAAATACCAATGCTCAAATGGGTCAGTCATTAAAAATAATGATGAGAAGGGTAATGCTATTTCTACTTTTTGGTTCCCAAACTCATATGTTCTAGCTATCAGCTCAACATTGTATCAGTCACAGGTTCAATGTACATCCCACACTCTGCAAAGTGCTGTCCCTGAGGACCACTGAAACATTTTCTATAACTATATAACTATCTTCTCAATCTCATATTCCGTTGTGACTCATTTTGCCTCCTAAAAGTTTCTCACACTTGACTCCAGTACCACTACCTGATTTCAAGTCTTTAGCATTTACTTGGATTTTGCAATGCTTCTTCACACTACTTTTCCTTCTTGTCTCTCATCCATTTTCATTGCTGCCAATAATAATGATCCAAATAAAACGCCCTTCATTCCGAACTATTTCTGCATCTGCATTTCAACCTGCTTATACGCTCTATTATTTTTTTACTGCATTACTTATCCCCACCCACAGCTTCAGCTGCCTCTTCAAACTTGACCATTGGCATTGCTTTCTGCTTACTTTAGCGGCATTCTTTTATTTTATTTCAAATCCTCCCTCTGGCTACACTGCCTCAAGCTATCCTGGTCTGGTTTAGACCTGGACAGGACAACTAGGTCTGGTCTGGACTACTGTGGACAGTTCCCTTGCCAAATATGCCCTGGCCAACCAAGAAGGATCTGGACACTTCTTACCCTGAATTGGTTATTTTATGCCGTGGATGCTGTGTATTTGCCATTCCCTCTGTCTGAATGTCCTTCCCTGCTTCCTACTGGCAAGATCACTATTCAAGAATCAGCCCATATATTGCTTTCTCTAGTAAGGCTCCCTTAGGCATAATAAAAATATTAAGGCTCTCCTCTAATACTTGACACATATCAGTAATATGATACTTGTCACATCCTATACAATAAAAGGCTAATATGCAAATCAACCAAATGGTGGAACAACTGATCCTTATGATGCGCATTGACCACCGGGGGGCAGATGCTCAATACAGGAGCTGCCCCCTGGTGGTCAGTGCGCTCCCACAGGGGGAGCGCCACTCAGCCAGAAGCTGGGCTCATGGCTGGCAAGCATAGAGGCGGTGGCGGGAGTGCTAAGGATGTCTGACTGACAGCTTAGACCCACTCCCCGTAGGAAGCGAGCCTAAGCCATCAGTTGGACATCTCCCAAGGGCTCCCAGACTGCGAGAGGATGCAGGCCAGGCTGAGGGACGCCCCCCCACCCCAGTGCACGAATGTCATGCACCAGGCCTCTAGTTAATAATAATACAATAGCACAAGGTTTATTAAATACCTATTATATGCTGGTCTTTGTATTAATCACTGGCCTATGTGAATCAGTCAAATTATAGAATTCTTAAAGACAAGAGCCTATTCTTTTCTTGTTCAACGTCAAGCATATAGTCTAGTTCAAGCCTTTATGATTGGTGTTCATAAATAATTCCTGGAGTTAATTAAATTGGTTTGTGATATACTCAGTTTACCATCTTTCCTCTACATGGTTAACAAAACAGTAATTATTTTGTATTAAGTCACTTAACACATTAAAATTTCAAGCTTAATTCTTGCCTGAATGTATTCATCCAAACAGCTGGTTTCAGTCTTGCATAATAATTCCATTGACCCTGATTGTAGCTTTTTGTCTCAACAGTAACAGCTTCCAGGGCAACGGAAATAACTTTCAAACTTGTTATTCCAATAGGGATTGGTGAAGGTGAGGGCAGAGGAGGGCAGGCTAACGCCCCATCATGTTTGGCACATGAAGTGTTTGCTGTACTTTCTGTTATGTATGCCAGGACCTCTGTTTAGCTGCATTAAGGATTAAAGTATTGAACAAGCAAAGAATTGCTCAACTCCCTGTGTAGGTGGGTCTCATTCAGTATTTGACGGGTAACTCTGTTATTTGAGTATGATCTGTACTAGGAAAATCTCTGTATGGCCTCTGTACAAAATCTTTTCTGCTCAATAAAGTTGAAAACATTTAGTAGTCTGCTCATGGGAAACTGAGAGTCTGCCTTGCCTCCAGGCATTGAAGCCTGAAATAAATTAAGTTTCCATCTCTCCCTTGGCTATTTGCGTTTTAACAGTCTTGAAAGCAGTCTAGTAAACAGGCAGACAAGACTCCACTTGAGTGCAGCCCTATTTATAATCTAAAGCTCAGGACTTTATGGAATTACAGACCAGGCTGGGGCACGTTAGATCTATAGTAAAGAATCAAAGAACTGCAATTTAGAGGTAGGGGTAGGGCAAGGCAGTCTGCTGAATGAAAATGGATGCAATTTTCAACATGTCTTGATGTGAGAATGAGGTCAGAAAAGCTACAGAGTGTTCAGAAAGCGATCTGTGTCACAGTACAGTGGCAACGGGCCTATGTAAATTAGAGATCTAAGCTAATGTGGAAAGCACGTTTTCAACAAGTAAATAGTGCCATTTAAGAAGACTGATTGCTAATGCAGCCTCATTGCCTAATGGGAGCCTAGTCAATCATTCAACAAATATTTACTGTGGCTGGCCTTGGAGCTGGCACTGAAATTAATGTGAAGCAGTAGTGAGCCATCACCTCTGCCCTGGGGTTCCAATACTTGTATAAAGAATACTAACAAAAAACGAATATAAAGAGGTGGTGTTTTGTTTTGTTTTTTAAAATCCAACAATTAGTTAATTAGGGCCTGAAATAAATTTTAAAAAATTGCTTTTTTGTTTCTATTGATACAGTTACTTGGGCAATGCAATGTGTGCAAAGATATCTCTATTCTGAGGTATATCTATAGAGTGTTCCTCCCCACAAAATTCACACACACACACACACACACACACACACACGACCCTAAAACTTGTGACACCTCATTTGAAGTCTGTTCCAACCATAACTTTTTACTGCTCTCGACTTTTCCACCACTCAATATGGAAGACTAGAGGGTCTGGCCTTTGTTTATGATAGACACAACTACTTATTAAAATATGGCTCTAAGCTTAGAGTTTAAAAATTTAAATTGTCCAGATCAAGATGATATAAATCACATAAAGTGAATGACTGACCAGTTTTTCTATTTCATTTAGTCCATGTAGCCACAGATTCTGATTGTTTATTATTGGCACTAGTTATAATGTCACCTTCACACAGGTTGAAGTAAAGAAAAAACTCTATATAGGATAGAAAGAATTGTAGTGGAGCTGGCATAGTTATACAGAACAAAGCATCATTAAAAGAATAAAAGCCTAATTGTATCACATGGCAGAATCAATTCCTGCTGAGAGAATGATCCATACATTATGTTAAAGATATGTTATCTCTCAGAGGAAACATTGCTGGCCATCTTCTCATCCAAAACAAAATCCTAATAAAATCTAGATTTAGAAGAGTCAGGGCCTAGCTGTGTGCCACACAGCCTGTGATTTTTTTAGTACTTATCCTAATGACATTACGTTATAAATCCTCCAACACAAATACCCATTCAAATGCTCACTTTTGTAGATCATAAACATATGCAAATTCATTGTGCCCTTAATGTCTTCACTTAAAAAATTAAACAAATAGAATTAACAATAGCTTTTTAAATTTTTATTTTGCTCTCTTGCTTGATTTAAAACATCCTGTGGTATACAGATTCGAATTAATTCATGGGTCATGACACACTAGCAACACCAATCCATGCATGGCCCTCTTTTATATTATTAGTTATTCATTCATTCATTTAAATAATTAATAACATCTGTGAACCCAACATCCAAGACAAAACCTAGGACAATTAAAATGGCTTACACATATCTCTGTGCTCCTCCTTATCTTGTGCGCCTGCTTACAGATCAAACCCAAGTTATCCATCATTGAGCCTTTTGCATTTTTATTCCCTTGTTTCTAGAATAATAATTTTCAGCCTTTTGTATTTTTATTCCCTTGTTTATAGAATAATAGTTTTATTCTATATAGCATATGCTTAAGCAATGCTCTTGACGTTGAACTATGTTACTTTTTTTAAAAAAAAGGCTATCACGTTATATACAACTTCTGAGATTTTCTTGTCACTCAATAATAGGTGTGATTAATCTATGTTATATATAGTGGTGGTTCATTCATTTTTACGCCTGTGTAATATGTATTCTCCTTTTGATGGTTACTTATATATTTTATACAAATTATTTTCTTTTCTGTTTGCTATTATGAACAGTGCTGCTATAAACCTTTTTATGAATGTCTCCTGTTGCACGTAAGTGTGTGTCACTTGAATTTTTATATAGGAAAGGGACTGATTGATGTCATATGATTTGTGAATGTTTATTTTTACCAAGTAATGCCAATTGTTTTCTAACGTGGTTGTACCATTTTATTCTTTTACCAACAATGTATGGCACACTATTGATCTACATCTTGCCAACAATCTATATTATCAAACTTTTAAATGTTTCAATCAAATGGGTATAAAATGTCATTTCCTTGATGTCATGATTTATAGTAACCTGATTACTAATTAAGTTAGCTACCTCCTCACACGCTTGTTGTCTAGTGGCTTTCCAAGAGGTTCCTTCAACAATTGTACTGAGCAGTTTAATAGAGGGTAATTGATTCTGGGTAGGAAAATGTTTCTAGCCAAACATTCTCTAATTTAGTTTCTAGAACATTAGCCTTTACGTAAGCAATGAACTTCCAGGCATTCTGTCCATAGCATTTGACCTGTGTGGCTGATCTATTTGCCTTTGCTGTGTATTTATAGTTTTACTAACTGATAACTGCAAAAATTCCAGAGTGAAAGTTGGTGAATCGCAAAGGCAAGGGATGTTCTCTGAATGCTGCTATTCTTTTCATTTATATGTGGAAATTAGTTCCAACTAAATTAAAGGATATATCTCTTAGGTTCCAATCTGGTTTTCTTCTCCTATCATTTACCATTCTGGCACCATTATGTGATAATCTTTGTATCTATTGAAGCAATACGTTATATATGTAAAAGTCACCTTAAAACAACTTGCACTTTAATAGGGAACACTTTAAATGGAAACATATACTCTAACTAATTTGTGGAAATTATTCAATTTACCAAAAGGCTAAATTTCTGTTTATGAATGACAATACACTTATACTAGGAATAATCACAAAAGTCTACATTGGTTAAAATGGAGAAATTAAGATATTCAACTAAGTGATACAAACTGACTTACTTTTTGTTTGGCTGTTATAAAATCATACAGTGAAAGATGTAAGAAATCTAAGAATTATTTATTGTTCAAACTGACCGAGTAAATTTGTGAAGACACATTATTTGCAACTATAAAATAGTTTGTGTTTTTTTTTCCTGAAAAGCAATCAAACAAGTCTATGCTGATTAGTACATAGCAAAATACATTTAAAATTACTTCCTCCCCCCAAAAAAATCTAAGTTTTGCCAAAAAATCATACAAAATTCTCATTACAAAAGAGCAAAAGCTTTTTATTTTGAAAGAGTTTTAATGGCATTCTGACAACATAATTTCTACAGTTTCCCCCAGTAAGGCCATACTGTCACCCAGGATATGAATATACTAGAAGCCTGGTGCACAATAATTTGTGCACTGGTGGGGGGGGGGGTCCCCTCAGCCCAACCTGTGCCCTCTCACAGTCTGGAACCCCTCAGGAGATAACCACCTGCTGGTTTAGGCCCACTCCCCTGGTGGCAGATGGCACACCCAATCCCGCGGTGTCTGCCCCGTCTCCCCCAGTCGCAGATGGCAGGCCCAGATCCCACACTGGGTCGAGCAGCCACTCGGATCGTGCTGCCGCCCACCCTGCCCACCCTGCCCACCCTGCCCCACACAAGGCAGGCCCAGATCCATCGCTGGGGCTGGCGGAGGCTTGGGATTGCGCTGCCACCTGCCCCGCCCTGCACACAGTAGGCCAGGATCTCCCGCTGGGGCAGGCAGTGGCTGGGGATCGCGCTGCCACCAGCCCCAGGCGGGGCGGCTCAGAGGGATCTGCCTGCAGAATGCAAATTAGCCACCAACTTTGTTGGTGGTTAATTTGCATATCACTATCATTAGCCAATGGGAGGTGTAGCAAAGGTACGGTCAATTACCATGTTTGTCTATTATTAGATAGGATTATCATTTTACCTAGAGAGGCACCATAGGCTGATGAGCAAGGTGGCATTCCTAGAATCTGAGCTGGAGACAACTTGTCTGTCATGATTCTACAATCTAACTGTTAAATTCTGTTCTCAACTTCCTGCTCTGCCTTTTCTGATACCTAGCAAAGGTGAAGGACTTTACTGATATTGATCACCCAAGATAAGAAAAAAACAAACTCCAACATATCAGACCATCCCCTGAAACTTTTTGGGCAGAGTGAGAAATAATTCTCATAATGAAGTACATGAAATGAATTTTAGATGTTTCCTGCTACTACCAAGAATGACAATGTCAGTAAAATAGTGATTTATAGCTTCCTAAGGAGTTTCTAGACTACTTGAGTTATGTTAAAAATTATGTCTTCTGGGAATCCAACACATCTCTATATCACAGGAAAGAAATAGAAAATTATTTTTTGTGAGGTCTTTAATGTTGATCTATATATTTTACTGCGCAAAGAAACATAGACATATTTGAAGGCATAGATGAAAAGTCTACACTCACCCAAAGAGCAGATCCTAGGTCTAACATTATTCAATTCCATAATTCACATAAACTTCCACTACCAGGGAAAAATAGTAATTATTTCGTAATATATATAAGTCACCTCATTAGTCTGCACATCTTAAACTATACTGTGCTGTATATCAATTGCATCTCAATACAACAACAAAAAATAAAATAATATACTTTAATGTGAAATAAAAAAGTAACATACTCAGAACATTGTTTGTCATATAGCAAAACTCATGTATTATTTTGTATTATTATAATTTTACTCATATTAGAGCTGGATCTACATGGATTTACAAGAGTGTGTCAAATGGAAGAGAAGGAAAGTCATGTCTTCTGCCTACATGGTAGGTCCTTAACTCTATGTGTGTTTATAACTTCCTAAATTTAAGATCTATATTCTTAATCTTTTATGGCCCCTCTCCATGGATGACAAATAATGGCAATAGTTGAAGGGAAAGCAAGAGCAAGATTAGGCCTTTAAAAGAATATACAAAAGGAAGACCAAGGACTTTGAACATCCTCTAAATTTCAGAGATAATGGGGGGAAAAAAACAACAAAGAAGGAAAAAGTACTAGAGCATCCAGGGCAGTAAAATACCATAGATGCCAAAGCAAAGACAGAGGTTTTATGGGAAAATAGGGATATTTATACAGTCAGACTGCTTCCTCTGTGTTACAGGTGGATTTTTTTTTTTTTACTTTGGTGAACATCCAAACATAAGTGTTATATGTTCTAAAAGTCTCTGTGGCTCAGACATGTACAATAATAAGGTAGTTTTTAACTCCAGTCTCTTCTAAACCTAGGACATTTAACCATTTGTGGAACTTGTAGGATTATTTTAGATATACTCATCAGCACCAGCAGCCATCATACAGTGATTTACAATTTACAAACAAAATTAATAGCTGGTGAGGGCATTGCTGCTTATATTGCAGAGCTGTGCCATCTGTTTCAACAGTGCAATTTGCAGAATTTCTTAGATGACATATTTCATGATTGTTTCATACGTGGGATTCATGATAAACCTTTCTAGCAGTGACTTGGGTCGAATCAAAATTGGCATTTATTATAATTTTGAAAAAACTCCTATCTAATGATATGATATTTATATATATCACAGAAATTAAAAAATAATATCATCTAAATATCCACAACATACAGGAGGAATTCTTGATTCTGAGAGCTGCTAAAGTAAAAGCACATAACCAAAGATATTTTAGATATTTTAGATAAATACAGCTAGGCTGTATTTCCTGTGTTCATCACCAGTTCCCTTTCACTTTTCCCTCAAAGGCTATATTGTAAAATTTCTCTTCTCTTCAAAACCCAAGCATGGTGCCTCCTCCCTCACCCTATGGACACTGAATTCTATTTGGTCAATAAACCAAGACCATAGAACAGCAGTTCTTTCCCCCTTTGTCTCCTGGTGTCTAGTGTTTTTCATCCACCTACATCCTTTCAGCATGGTGAATCGTTTTGAATCATTAGGTCTAAGTTGAGGGTCAGGAAAAAGCTCTCACGTAATTCTGAAAAAAACTTCCAGTTGAGAACCATTACGCTAAGGAGTTTGGATCTGAAGGGAAAAAAAGTAACTAAGATAATTTATATAATTAAAAATTCATGAGTATCACCTTCTTCAGGGCTCTCAGCACCACTAGCAATCTATCCAGATTTCTCCAAATACCTTCTATCCTCAGTCTACATTGCAGCCATCGATATAGATGATCTCATTTCCCACCGACCAAATTCACAAACTATCTTATCCGCATCCATCCTTTCCTTCCCCCCCCCTCCTATAACTACAGAATCAGTGTCCCTTCCCTTTCTAAGACTCACCTCTCTGCCTGTGTTGTGGATACCATTTCCCTCACTCTCTTAGGGACTGATTTTCTTTGGGAATAGCCTCTTCTGCTTGATTCTTGAGATTATCTCTCTTTTTCCTACTAGATCTTTCTTCTTATCATTAAAAGGCTCTAGCAACTCTAAAACCTTAAAGAAAAAGAAGAGGAAGAAGAGGAAGGAGGGGGAGGTGGAGGAGAAGGAGAAGTCCCATGACATGATAACGCTCCCCAGTTACCATTCTTCTCTTACCTATCTTTCATAGCCAAATAGCTTTAAAAGTTCACTTTCTATCTCTCATTCTGACTTCTCTCAGAAGACTACAAAACTAATATTGCCAAGGTCAGAATAAACAATCTATGTCTAAACATAATAACTTCTCAGAGTGTTTAGACTTCTCAGCAGATTTCAGCACAACTGGCCATTCCTTCCTAGTTGAATCTTTTAAATTGCCATGTAGGATTCCTCTCCTTCTGGATTTACTCTTATTTCTGTAGTCTCACTTTCTTAAGGTCCTTTTTTGGCTCATTTCTCCTATTTAACTCTAATAGAATTTCCCATAGCTTCACCCTAGGCATTCCTTCTTTTCATCTATATTTGCTAACTTCTTGACCTGTTTTACTCTCATAATTTTACATACTGTCTTAAAACCAATAGATCCCAAATGTATGTATATTCAGACCTGTCTCCTAAGTCCAGACCTATATATCCAACTGCAATTTTAAGCGTAACTATTCTTGCTCTTCTTTTTAATGTTTCTCTACTCACTTTGTTTTATGATTCAATAGCCAGTATTCACCCTCAATAACACTTTATTTGCCATTTTAACTTTATTCTATCTCATATATACTTCTATATGATACTGCAGTCACCTTAGAGTCTATACTACCATCTTGTCTTGGCTGGAATACTGAACCATAAAGTTCCCCAGTTCCCATTTTGATTATCCAAATTCATTACTTTAAAGTGCAGCCAGAGGGGTTCTTAAAAACTGCAGTCAGGTTCTGTCACTTCTCTGCTTACAAACCAATGACAATGTCTCATGGCACTGGAGACGAAACCCAATATCTTGGCCTATCACTCTACATCATCAATACCTTCTTTTCCAGTCTCACTGTTTGATTTTTTCCCCTCATTTGCTACATAACAGCCATACAGGCTTTTTCTCTGTTCATCAAACATGTTAAGCTCTTTGCTGCCTTAGAACCTTCCCACAGAGGCCATTTATTTTCTACCTTAAAAATTCTTTCTACCTCTCATCTCTTTCCACTATACCCTTTACCTCTCTGCTTGTGTTTTGCATTACTAATTTTATTCCTACTTCAGAGCCCAATTTGAATGTTACCACCTCTGAAAGGTTGTCTCTTGACCCTACTTGCTATAAAGGTTTAATTATAGCGCCTCATCACAGCTTTGCTTTTCCTTATGCTTATTATTACAAGAAATTGTTGAAGATTGATTTCTTTAAAAAATATATATTTTATTGATTTCAGAGAGGAAGGGAGTGGGAAAGAGAGATAGAAACATTAATGATGAGAGAGAATCATTGATCAGCTGCCTCCAGCACGCCCCATACTGGGCATCAAGCCTGCACCTCAGGCATGGCCTCATGACCTCCTAGTTCATAGGTCGATGCTCTCAACCAGTGAGCCACACTGGCCAGGTGGGCAAACATTGATTTTTTTTAGTTACTACTGGATCATCTGTAAGAGAGATACATTCCTACTAATCATACAAAAATAAACAAAATTATAAGATGAATTAGATTACCTAGATAAAATCCTAGAAACACCCAAACTTGTAAAATGGACTTAAGAAGATACAGAAAATATAAATAAATAGATAACAAATAAATAGATTGAATTAGTAATCAAATAACTTCTCACAAATAAAAACTCAGGTCTAAATGGCTTCACAGGTGAACTAAATCAAATACTTAAAAATTAATACCAAAAGCTCTTTCAAAAAACAAAAGCAGAGGAAAACATCTCAACTCTTTGCATAAGGACAGTTTTATAGTGATATCAAAACCAGATAAACACAGTACCAAAAAAAAGAAAATTACAGGCCAATATTTCTTATGAACATGGATGTAAAAACCTTCAGTGAAATACTAGCAAATGAAATCTAGCAACATACAAAAATGATTTTAGTCCATAACTAATAGAATTTATCTTGGGAGTGAAAGGCTGGTTTGACATCTGAAAATCAGTCAATGTAATACATTACGCTAATAGAATAAAAGACAAAAGCCACATGTTCATCTCAACAGAGGCAGAAAAAGCATTTGACAAAATCCAGAACTCTTTTTTTTTACTAAAAACAATTAAAAAGTAAACAAACCTAAGACTACATAGAAATTTCTTAACCTGATAAAAGGCATCTATTAAAACCCATAACTAACATACTTAATAATGAGACACCAAATCCTTTCCCTCTAAGATCAGAAACAAGACAAGAATGTTCATTCTTACATTTTTTATTCAAAATTCTAGCACTAGAATTTATGGTCAGATAAATTAGGAAGGAAAAGAAATAAGAAGCATACAGATTAGAAAGAATGCAAGTGACATGATCATGTATATGATAGTGTAAAAAAATTCAAAGGAATTCATTTTCTTTAAAAACAAAAACATTACAACTAATGAACAAAGTTAACATTGTGCCTGGATACAAGTTCAGAATACAAAAATCAATTGTATTTCTAAACACAAGCAATGAATAATCCAAAAATGAAATTAAGAAAACAATCCCACTTATAATAGCAAAATTTATATAAAATAGCTGGGAATAAAAGTTTAAAGTGTAATACTTGTACAATAAAAAATGTAATTATTACTGAACAATTAATGGTTTAAATAAATAGTACAATAAACCACATTTATGGATGAGAATATTTAACTTTGTGAAGATGTAATACTCTGCAAGTTGAATTACAAATTCAATGCAATCATTATAAGATTTTAGCTGTCTTTCCTGCAGTAAATGACAAAGTTCTTCTAAGGTTCATATAGAAATTTAAGGAACTCATAATGAGGCAGAATAGTAAGAAGTTAAGAAAATTTCTTGGCAAGTGAAATGGGGAAACTGAGACAGGTAGTTAAAGGGCTGAGCAATTTACAGCCAGATAATAAATCACAAGGCCTTATCTTCCCTAACCAAGGACACTTAAGAACAAAGGATTTACACAATCCAGACCATGACAGAGCAGACCTTCCTCAGTCCTGCTCCCTTTCCAGTGACATTCTTTGAAGGTGACCCTGACCACAGAATGACCCGGATGAGCTCATTTTGATAAATCAGCATATTAAGAGACACACCTGGAAACCGGATCAATATCCTATTGAGATCCTCCCCTAAAACCTCTCCTAAAATTTCTGCCTTTAGAAAATAGATAAAAACCCTAAGACAAAGGACCCAGGGCACGGTTTCAGAATCTTGAATACGCCCATGCTTTCCCCCTGACACACATTTCTTTCCTCAGGTGTGTATTTTTCCTTTCTTTCTTCTAAGCTCTAAAGGTTCCCAGGAGACTTGCAACCAGATGAACATCAGACAGTGGCAGCTTGTAACAGGCTAACCCCCTAAACCTGTCTCTAAGGGCCCTCCTTTTGCCTCTGTAACTTATTTCCTGAGTCCATGCAGCTCAGCTGGCTCATTTCCTTTGTCTCTGTGACTTTTTTTCTAAAGGGCCAAGTCAGCTTGCCTAGGTTCGACTCTTCCTTATACTTCCAAATGGCCAAGTCACTCCATCTAGACTCACTCCTGTTGCTATGCTCTTGCTTCTTCTATCTTAACTACTTCCTTTGTGTCATTGTCCCCATTTTTAATGAATGTACTCTCAAAATCACCTGGACTCATGTTGTGAAATCTTTCCTGCACAAAGTCAAGAACCCACACATTCTGGACTGTGCCTAGGCAGACCTGCCTCTATCCAGGCCCCTTTCTTCCGACAATAATAGCCAAAACAATCTTGAAAAAGAACAACAAAATTGGAGGACTTCTCCTTCCCATTTTCAAAACTTAACTCTAAATTTACAGTAATCAAGATAATTTAAAGGTTTAAATAAATAGAACAACACACCACATTTATGGATGAGAATATTTAACTTTGTGAAGATGTAATACTCTTTAAGTTGAATTACAAATTCAATGCAGTCATTATAATTCGGCACTGGCATAAGACTAGACAAAGAGATTAAAGAAATTGAATTGACAGTACTGAAAAAAAAAATCCTTACATTTATGACCAACTGATTTGTAACAAGAGTACCAAGTCAATTCAATGGGCAGAGGACAATATTTTAAACAAATGGTTCTGGGAAAACTGGAAATCTTTAAGCAAAAGAATGAAGTTGAACTTTTATTTTATACCATAAATAAAAAGTAATTTTAAATGAATCACAGATCTAAACAGAAGAGCTTAAAACTATCAAACTAGAAGAAAACTTGGGAGTAAATCTCTGTGACCTCAGGGTAGGCAATGTGTTCTTAAATATGACAACAAATAAAGCAGATAAATTGGACTTTATTCAACTTAAAAATATATATATAATGAGACCATATAGACTATGAAAAGATAACCCACAGAATAAGAAAAAATATTTGCAAAGCATATAAGACAAAGAGTTTATAATATAAAATATATAAAGAACTCATAATAATCCAATAATAAAAAGTCAAATGACCTTCTATAGACTTAATGTTTGTGCCCCAAATTCATATGTTAAATCCTTATGTGGAGTCGGGCTTTTGAGATATAATTACTTCATACACTGCCCTCAGAAATGAAATTATTTCCTTTATAAAAAGGCTTCTGAGAGCTTGATGTACAGCAAGAAGATATCTTTCAATGAATCAGAAAACAGGTCCTCTCCAGACATGGAATCAGCCAGCACCTACATTGTGTAATTTCCGGTCTCCAGATCTGTGAAACACAAATTGCTATTGTTTGTAAGTCACCCAGTCTATGGTAGTTTTGTTATATTGCCAAAGTGGACTGGGACAGAATTTGCTACCAAGAAGTGGGGTTCTGCTGTAGCAAATATTTAAAAATGCAGAAGTTGCTTTGGAGTTGAGTACTGTGTAGAGGCTGGAAGAGTTTTGAGGTGCATCATAGAAAAAGCTTCTATCGCTGGGAGTGGACTGTTAAGGGTGATTCAGATGAGAGTTCAGAAAGGCAAAAGGAGAACTGTTGAGAGTGTCTAGAAGATCTTCTCAGGGAATACTTACGTCCTCTTGAAAAGAAAGATCATTCTGATGAGTCTCAGGTGGAAATGAGGAATGTGTAATTGGACAATGGGAGAATGACCCTAAAGACTATTTAGAGATCATCAGAGTTGCCCCTCCCATCACAGGTTCACAGCTGGAAAGAAATTTGTCTCAGAATAAATCTTACCTCAAATCCCATCCATATCTGATTTAAATGATATTTATATCAGAACTTGGACTTAAACTTTAAAGTTGATGCTGGGACAGGTTAAGAGCTTTGGGGTTGTGGAATGTAGTTAATGTATTTTGTATGGGACAAGAACATACATTTTGAGGGACTAAAGGCAGAATGCTACAGACTGTTATGCACTGCCCCCCCATTCATATGTTAAACCCCAATATCTGATGTGATGATATTTGGAAGTGGAACCTTTAAGGTAATGAGATCATGAGGATGGAGCCCTAGTGAGTGGAATTAGTATCCTTATAAAATAGACCCCAGATTGCTCTCCTACCCCTTCTGCCATGTGGTGCACAGCAAGTAGAGAGCTTTCCATGAACCAGGAGCAGTCTCTCACCAGGTATGGACTATAGTAGCACCTTGATCTTGGACTTCCCAGTCTCCAGACTGTGAGAAATGAGTTTCCATTATTTATAAGCTACCCAATCTATGGTATTTTTATTATAGCAACCTAAATTGATTGAGACATAACCCAGTTAAAAAATTGGCAACAGATTTGAACAGACATTTCTTCAAATAAGATATATAAATGGCCTGGCCAGTATGGTTCAGTGGTTGAGCGTTGACCTATGAACTAGGAGGTCACAGTTCCATTCCTAGACAGGGCACAAGCCTGGGTTGCGGACTTGATCTCCAGTGTGGGGCGCACAGGAGGCAGCTGATCAATGATTCTCTCTCATCATTGGTGTTTCAACCTCTCTCTCCTGCTCCTTCCTCTGAAGTGAATAAAAATATATTTTAAAAAGATATATAAATGGCCAATAATGCTCTACATTATTTGTCATTAGAAAAATGCAAATCAAAACTATGAGTTACTATTTCACACCCATTAGACTGGCTAAAAATAACAAGACAATAACAAAAGTTATTGAGAATAGTGAGAAATTGGAACCCTCATGCATTGCTCATCCTATATAATAAAGAGGTGATATGCAAATTGACCATCACTCCAACAAACAAGATGGCCGCCCCCATGTGGTCAAAGATGGCCACCCCCATGTGGACACAAGATGGCCTGCAGGGGAGGGCAGTTGTGGGCAATCAGGCCAATAGAGGAAGGCAGTTGGGAGGGACCAGGCCTGCAGGGGGGAGGGCAGTTGGGAGAGACCAAGCCTGCATGGGAGGGTAGTTAGGGGCAATCGGGCCAGCAAGGGAGTGGTTAGGGGGCAATCAGGCAAGCAGGCAGGCGAGCAGTTGGGAGCCAGCAGTCCTGGATTGTGAGAGGGATGTCTGACTGCCTGTTTAGGCCCGATCCCAGTGGGACATCCCTTGTGGGGTCCCAGATTGGAGAGGGTGCAGGCTGGGCTGAGGGACAGCCCACACCCCCACATGAATTTCGTGCACCGGGCCTCTAGTTAAGATATAAGATAGTGCAGACATTTTGGAAAACTGTTTGGAAGTTCCTCAAATGGGTAATCATGAGTTACCATAAGAACTAACCATTCTGATACTCAATATACCCAAAAGAAATAAAAACATGTTTATGCAAAAACTTATTCATGAATGTTCATAGTAGCATTATTTACAGGATTGGCAAAAGTAGGTTTACAGTTGTGAGTACACAAAACAATTTATTTTTGTATTATTATTTATTAATTATACTAGAGGCCTGTTGCACGAAAAGATTCATGCAATAGGCCTTCCCTTCCTCTGGCTGCCTGCACCGGTTTTCCTTCGGCACCAGGGACCCAGGCCTTTGCTCCGGCTGAAGACGCCTTCAAAGCCTTCCCTGCTCCGGCCGCCTTCAGTCTTTGATCCTCTGCTTTCTGCCTACATATGCAAATTAACTGCCATCTTTGTTGGCGGTTAATTTGCATATCTCGCTGATTAGCCAATGGGAAGCGTAGCGAAGGTTCGGTCAATTACCCTGTTTGTCTATTATTAGGTAGGATTATTTTCTGTATGAACAACTGTAAACCTACTTTTGCCTCACCCTGTTTAATAGTCAAAAGTGAAAACAATCTAAATACCCATTAACTGATGAGTCAATAAATGAAAAGTGTCATATTCATGCAATGAAAAATAGTTTAGTGATAAAATGGAAATGAGATCCATGCTATAAAATGAGTTTTGACCACATTATGCTAAGTGAAAGAAGCCACTCAGAAAAGACCACATATTGTATAATTGCATTTATGTGAAAGGTCCTGAACAGTTAAATCCATGGAGACAGAGTAGTAGTGTCTCTATGATAGGGAGTAGAAATAAAGAGTGATTGCTTATAGATATAGATTTAGTCTCTTTTTGGCATTTTATAAATGTTCTAAAATTAGATAGTGGTGATGTTGGTAAAACTGAATATACTAGAAACCACTGAACTATGAGACAAGCAAATAGGGAGAACTAGTTTTTAGTAAATAATGACAGAAACCATAACAAACTTTTTAAAAATATGGCCAATTCCTACACTATTTTAAACAGCTGAAAAAAAGCAGAAACTTTATTTCAGGGCATGAAGGGTGAAACCATCTAATACAGGTCCAAGCACCCAAGGAGTGTCCAGTAAACTTAAAGTGATGATTCCAAGTTCCTTGATCTGGCAAGTCCTCCTGAGATCCTAACATTCATCCCTCTGCACCGTAAAACAGTCCAGATTAGGGGGCCATTTTCAGTGCTACTTTCAGAGCCTACAAAAAACACGGTTTCACAACCTCTTTTGGTTATGGTTACTTGATCCCGGTGAAATGCTGAGTGACAGGGGCAAGAGTTTCTTCTGAGCCTTTTTAATCATGGCATTGAGCATGCTGGTAAGAGATTGGTAGCAGGACAATGGAGGGGGAAGAGTAAATGCTTAGAGGAAAGACTTAAAGGATAGTGAGTGAGATTCAGAAGCAACAGGAAGGAGACAGTAAAGACAACAGCAGGCAAAATAGCGCTGGAACAAGAGACAGTGAGAATAGAATGGTGAGCGAAGAATAAAAGGGTCAGAGAAACTTTGATAAGGCTGAAAAGTTTAGAGGAAGAGAGAACACAAACAGGGGAAAAGTTAGAAAAGAGAACAACGGTTTTTTTTGTTTTGTTTTAGTACTCTTATCTTTTTTCCTCCTAAATATTGATGAATGTAAATCAAAAGATGAAAATTGGACTGACGATTTGCTCTTTGATCCACTAGAAGAAAGAGCCCTTTAAAATGCAATTGTCAAAGTAATGGGAAAACATACAGAACTGGGGTAGCAACATAGTAGTCCAATCCTCTCTAATAAAGTCATCCTGAAACAGGGAAGGTGAATTTTTTATTTCAAGAATCATCTAAAAATTAAAAACAAACTATTTTCTTCTATCAATTTATAATTAATATTAATGATACAGATAATCATACAAAATCAAACAGAAATTGCACATAGTAAAATTTGTTATTGACTACAACTTCACAGAAACAAAACTTTTGCATAAAATTTATCTCTTCAAAATTTGGTTTAAAATAAATGGACTTGGTAGACATAATGTCCATAAAACAAAAATTTTAATTGTAGATGCTATAATTATTGATATGAATAAAAACTTGATTAACAAAAATTCATTCCCATTGAGAATTTTAGATGGAATATGATCCCTATGAGCATATCTTTAACAGAATAGAAATAAACATTTATTAAAAATTTGGTATGAATTGAGTGCTGGGTAGGAAATTGATTAAGACATTAAACTGGCTTAATGGTAAAAAAAAAAAAACTCTCAGTAGAGATTTCGTCAGAGAACATTTTTCACACGTTCTGGAGACATTTCTGGATGTGTATGCATTGATATATAATGAGTCCCCTGTATCTGTTTCTGAGGAGCCTTGATTTAGTAGCCTTTCTGATAAGCAGTATAAACTCAAGAGGCTGAGCAGCCCATATTCCCTGGTCTGGCCATAAGAAGGGAAGAGATGAGCTGATAGGTTTTGTTGCCACTCATTTTTGACTAATATAGAGGTTCTGTTTGAAAGCACCCTGATCTGGCTCCCATTCTGGTTTCACTAAGAACAAATTTGGAACAATGTGTACTCTTTCCCAAGAGCCAGGCCCTCAGCACTATCCTAAGGGTAATTTTGAAAGTCATAAGCAAACCAAGAATAGTTCAGGGTCCATGAAGCTTGCCAAAGGCCTAAAAAATCAAAGCAGCTTAATTAAATTTAGACAGGGGCTGAGTGAAGTCCTTAAGTGTTACCTGTGGACTCTCCCTCGTCCCTGTCTTAACATCTCTCTGTGGTGGGACCACTACTAGTGAAATGGTCCTGTCTCTTGCCAACGCCCTCCCTCATTCCTCTTTATGAGATGGGCAAATTGAAAGAAGGAATGGACAGTACGCTTCTTAGCTCCCTCCTCAACTCTCTTTGGAATCCAGTCAACTCTCAAGAAAGAAACAATCTGTGTTTTTGTTGCTATAAAATTTATAGCAGCACACAAGCCTCCTGCCACAGTTTCCATGTCAGGAACAGCATGATTTGCTACCTCTGCCCGGAGACCAAATTGAGAAATCTGTCCCTTTCTGGGGTATAGAATTAGCAAGTCCACTTGCCACACATGTAAGCCAAGGCCTCCAGTGGGGCTTTGTTGGAAATTAAGCTGATACTTTGACAATCATCCTGACTCTCATTCCTTAGTTGGTTCCAGACTCCGGCAGGGAAGAGAGGAATGTTATTAATTGACGCTAAAGTTGCCACAGAAACCCCACTTTTCCCTCTTCTCCTCTTCAGCTCTTTCCTTTCATGAAAACCTGTGGAATTCTTTTTTATGTGTTGAATGTGTATATGTTTTGTTCATTTCATTATTTTTCTCTTTAATTTTAGGCAAAGGAAGTAAAAGTAGGAATTTGGGATGCAGTTAGCATTTTGGAGATCTTGTAGAATTTAAAAGGCACAAGACTTCTTTAAATTTAGAGGTCACAATATTCTCAGGGGGGAAAAGAGGGCTGTGAGCAATGAAAACAAACTGAAGCAGGTAGGGCAGGGAGGCATGACTACTGGGAATAGACTTATGTCTTAACCCAGAGATAAATGTCAGGTGTAGGAAAAGTCTGGGCAGATACAGCTTCTCATAACCCCACTGTGGCCAGAGGTACATTTGCCTACCCAGCTTTTACCCTGTCTAACCCCACTCTATTACTCATTCCAAGCTGAGAGAGAATGAGATAGAAGCCCTCCTCATGGGTAATCCTCTCTGTAAGAGGAGTGTCTCTATGAAAATTCTTCAATTGTTTTAACCTATATCCAAGTTTCATTGAGATTACTAACAGCTGCAGAATTGATTAACTGATTTGAATTTTGTCATCATCATTAGCATTGTCAATAGACACTTAATGAGTGTCCCTAGAGCCCTATACATTGCATTAGATGCTAAGAGCTCATCTTCTTTCCTCTGGAGGACGTTTTAATCAACAGTGAAATAGCTAAAATCTAGACATAAAAGAGAAAAAGCTAGCCCTAGCTGGTTTGGTTCTGTGGATAGAGCGAGGGCCTGTGGACTGAAGAGTCTCAGATTCAATTTCCAGTCAAGGGCACATGCCCAGGTTGTGGGTTCGATCCTCAGTGTGGGGCATGCAGGAGGCAGTCGATCAATGATTCTCTCATCATTGATGTTTCTATCTCTTTCTCCCTCTCCCTTCCTCTCTGAAATCAATAAAAATATATTTTTAAATAAAAAAAAGAGAAAAAGCTAGAGAAATAAAATGAATTAATAATTGGTCTATAAGTAAAAAACTGTCTGGACTTCTCTCATTTCTTCTTAATATCATTGGTCATAAAGTCATTTAAATGTACATATAACCTGAAGAGAGAGAGAGAGAGAGAGAGAGAGAGAGAGAGAGAGAGAGAGAGAGGATGCTATAGGCTGAAAGTCTGGTTTCTTCCAAAATTACATGTTGAAAAGTTAATGCCTAAGCTAACACTATTAGGGAGTTGAATCTTTTGGAAGTGATTAGGTAATGAGAACTCTGCACTCATGAATGGAATTAGTGTCCTTACAAAAAGAGACCCCAGAGAATTTTCTCCCCTGTCTGCCTTGTGAGAACACAGTGAGAAGGTGTTTTCAATGAACCAAAAAACAGACCTTTATCAGACATTAAATCTGCTGGCCCCATGATTTTGGGTTTTCCATCCTCTAAAACTAAGAAATATATGTTGTTTATAAGCTACACAGTCTATGGCAATATTTTCCCACTGTCCAGAAACTGGTTTTATTTTAGTTTTGTAATATGTGTGTATGTGTGTGTGTGTGTGTGTGTGTGTGTGTGTGTACTGTATATATATATATATATCCCACGTTCAAAGGTTGTTAAATCGCGTTGTTTACCTATATCTTCAGAAAAAAATCACTTCTACTGTCATGGTAAACAACCTGCTTCCCTATTTATAATGGTCTGGCCCTCTAGCAACTTCAGCACAAAATTATAGTTAATTTGCCTACAAACGTCAGGTGGTCATAATAATCTGGCCACTCAGTATATATATCTCTCCTATCTAATAAAAGAGTAATATGCAAATTATCCATCACTCCACAACAAATATGGAGGCACCCACAACCAATATGGAGGGAATATGCAAATTGACTATCACTAAGCTCCTTAAGCATCTTTATAACCATTACTTTAAACTCTATAGGTTGCTTCCCTCCATTTCATTTAGTTATTTTTCTGGAGTGTCCTTCTTTTCTCTCATTTGGGGGTTGTTTCTTTGTCCCCCCATTTTAGTTGTCTCTTTGTATTTATTTCTATGTATTAAATAGAACTTTTATGCCTCCCAGTCTTTGTGAGATGGCCTTATGTAGAAAGTGTCTTGAGGGGTCCAGTGGTGCAGTCTCTTTGATCTTCTGAGCTGGATGCTCTAGGAATGCACCTTATGTGCATTATTTGTGCTATCCTGTTGTAATTGGGACTTGACTGTTTATATCCCATTCATGGGAGGGATCTCCCCTACAACTTGCTGACAGTGAGGCTCAACCTTAGCCTTATTATGCCAGCTGTTATACAGGTGCTAACAGAATAGAACAAGACACAACAGGACAAACCCAAAAACACTATGAAAATCAAGCTATGCAAAGCAACAACAACAGAAAAGAGTAAGAAGGAAAAAGAAGAGAAAACAAAGTGAAGCAAAAATAAAAAGAATACTAAAAGACACTACACCAAAGACTTAGAGAGGATATAAATAAAAAGGTAGAAAGAAGAAGGGGAAAAAATGGCTATATTAAAGCAAGGAGGAAGTTAAAAGAACTAGTATAGAAAGAAAAAAGAAAAGGAAACAGAAAATAAATGAAATAATAATAATGAATTTAAAATGTAGTAATAATTGATATATTAAGATATAGATAGGAAAAGTAAAATGAAAAAAAGAAAAAGAAGAAGAAGAAGAAGAAGAAGAAGAAGAAGAAGAAGAAGAAGAAGAAGAAACAAAAAAGGAGAATAGAATCAAAGGAAAGAGAAATTAGAGATATGTAAGAAAAAAGAAATAAAAGGAGAAAAAATAACCACACACACACAAAAAAAGCCACTCACACACACACCAGAAAACAAAACAGCACACATTCACACATTCAACAACCTTTGGGTCTGCTATTTGTGGAGCTCGCTAGAATTTGCTCTGATGTTGCTGAATCTGGTCTCTTGGTGTTTCTATCCTGGGCCTCCTGGGAGCTTCTCTGGTGCATGCCACTGTCTCTTTCCGGCCCTTGGCAACCTGATTTAGGTCCAAGAGTTTGAAGGCCCTAGTAGTCCAGTGGGCAGGGACTCCTTAACCCAGAGGCTAGGTCTGCCTTGAGTCTCATGCCTTGCTTGTCCCTGTTCTGAGCTGTTCTGCCTTCCCCCATGGAGTTGGGCTCTGCAGGGATATCCTGGTCTTGGCTGAGATGGTTTGATGAGACTTGTGTTGGGAGGTGGTGCCAATAACTTGTAGGAGTGGGGGCCGGGCCCTTCCTCTCCTTCTAACACCTCAGCTCTGCCTACTTTCCTGGCCCCTCCTTTCTGCCATCTGCAGGGGCACAGATTTGCTGCCCCAGGCTTTTCCCCCTGTCCTCAGGTCGCTGCAGGTTGGGTCCTTCTGTTTTGCCAGAAAGAGGGCACCTCCCCTGTTCCACATGGGCAGGGGCGATCCTCTTTCCTCATCCTACTGTCCATCCCCCTTTCTGCTCACCAAGAAATAAAGGACCCCCCAGATTTAATGTTGGGTGTGTCCTTCAGACCCCTCCAGTGTAGGCTGGCCCTGAGCTCCACTGTGTGGCTCTTCCTACTGGTTAGAAGGAGCTTCCCAGGCTTCACAATGGCAGGGTGCTAGTGCTACTCTACCCAGGGACTTCGGCCCCAGGCTTTCACTTCCCAGTCTCCACGGCCTGTGCCCAAGAGTCCTTCTCTCTCAGTCCCAGATACTCTCGTCTCAGTATCAACAGCCTCTTCAGTCTCCTCAGATCCACATTTCTAATAAGTCCAGGTCAGGAGAGGATACATCCACCTCCTGGCCTTCAGCGCAGTTCCTGCACCCTGGCCCTGGTAGTTGAGCCAAGCAGCTGAGCTCTAGGGTGGTGGTGGCAGCACAGTAGTGGTGGCAGTGGGTGAGTACACAGCAGGCATGAGAGTCCTGCTGGGTCAGTGGTGGTTGCATGGCCATGGCACAGGGGTCTAAGCTGGGTCCCCATCTGGAGCGTGGGGTTAGGCTGGGTGCATGCCAGGTGTGCAGAGATCCCACAGGTGTCAGCTGCAGGGGTGTGGGTTCCTGCCAGTGTCTGCTTAGGAGCACAGTCCAGACTGTGTCCCAATCTATGATATTCTGTTATAGCAGCCTGAATAGACTAAGACAGAAGATGATGATGATGATGATGATGATGATGATGACGATGATTATGACATTAGTGGTTATTATGGTGATGACAACAACATGCCAATATACAAATATATCTATAGTTATACAGTGATATATATGACATGTCTATATTCATAGATCTTTAGACCTATGTACATTGACACAAATGTCTGAAAAAATATTGTTAGTAACTCTTATTATAATTAATAGGAGAAGTGGATAATGTTTTTGATTTCATTGATTAAAGTTGATTGGGTGGCATTAGGCTTTTCTTAAAATTTCACTTGAAATTTTTAATTCAAGTGCAGGGATCTTGGATAAAATCTGGACAAGGGCAATAACTTTGACTGAGGAACTGAGTAAAGAAATTTTGAGGTTAAATATAAATAGCTAAGGAAAGATGTTAGCCTAGACCTAATGTAATCTGTAAGCCCCCAAACTAGTATGGGATTAACCTAGTACAAATGAGTTCTCCAAAAAAGCTTTAGCTTTACCCTGAATAATGGGAAGTAAAGCCCAGAACATGTTAGCAATCTAAACCACTGGTCAATAAAAATGTTTTCCCAAGCAGCATGCTAACACTGAACACATTTTAAACAAAATCAAACATTGACACAGACCACATTCCTGGGATGCAAACCAGTGTTACCTGGATAATATACTAGATAACTATAAAAGCTCCATACTTAATATGTGATATTCATTTAAGTGGTATACTGTTTTTTTAAAGGTGAGGTCTACTTAAGGATTAGTCAAAAGATAGGGATGTTGCCTAAAGACTGGGGTAGGTCATTAAAGACCTCACAACGTATAAACATTTGAGTTGGTTCTTGAAGAGAAAGAGGTTAAGAGGAAATCTGGAGGGGTACTCAGAATTATTGGAAAGAAAAATATTTCAGATATCAGAAGTGGAATTAACAGATGCCCTGAAGCAGGAGAAGGCATGGCTTGTTTGAGGAACATAGAAAAGTTAAGAGTGGTTATATTATAGGACACATGAGAGGGTATAAGATTGAAGTCTGAAAAATAACCCATTCCATCCTAAAAAAACTAGATTATCTATATGCCTAAGAATCCTTTCTTTGGCAATCGAAATCATATGATATTTATTACCCCCACAGTTGTATACTATTAATGTTTGTTATTTTTACCTCTGTTAACAATGGAACATTCATCAAAGTTTTTTATATATATATTTTTATTGATTTCAGAGAGGAAGGGACAGGTAGAGAGGGATAGGGACATCAATGATGAGAGAAAATCATTGATAGGCTGCCTCCTACACGCCCCCTACTGGGGATCGAGCCCGCAACCTGGGCATGTGCTCTTGACCAGAATCAAACCTGGGACCCTATAGTCCGCAAGCCGACGCTCTATCCACTGTGCCAAACCAGCTAGGGCTCATCAAACTTTTAATACTGGTTGGCAAAAAGAACACTGCCTTGGTTCTAGAATTACATAAACAATTTAAGTTAGAAAAAAATATATAAATGCGCAAAAATAGGTTTGCCCAAACTCTTTTCTCTATTAAGCCCCAGGAGTGTTCTATCTATCCCACAATAGAAGGGGAAAAAATAAATTTCCAGAGATGCTTTTGCACACAAATGACAGACACAGGTTTCTAAAGGATGGTTTCCAACCTGTTAATAGTTTTCAATACACAACAGTTGCAATGCATGAAAGAGATAAATATTCATGGCACAAAGCATTTATATGTATCAAATATATATTTGTGAATAAAAGGCTTCCCCTGCCTTTAACAGTGTTTGCTGTATAGTCAGTGAAGAATGGACCAAGCTCACCTAGCTGTTATTGCTGAGTCTCTACCACTACATCTGCTGAATGTCAGTTCTGTAATAATTACAGACAGGGCAATAGCCATGGAAAGCACAAAAATCTCCAATTATTTCAGATTGGATAGCAGTACTTCCCTGCACCAAATATTAATAGCAGATTTTATATGGCTACCAACTTATTTTTCAGAAAAAGCATTACATATTAAACCTTGTGTGGTTATCTGTGTACTGTAATATCCATGGTTAACCCTCCTTTTTCAAATATGCCTTGTCACAGCACTGACCTACCAAAGGGCTTTCCTAAGAATACTGGAAGGGGAATTTGCATTCACTAAATAACATTCTCAGTTGATCATCAGCATCTAGTTGTCATGGCCTTGATCAGAGTTCTCTGCAGCATGAAGGCAAAGAATGGCAATGCAAGCTGTTCAAGGAAGTCCTTGTTGTTCAGTAAGTTGCGATGGATGGTATGCTCTTTTGAAAACTGGCATATTGGGTTTTTTTCCTTTCTTTATTGAGTTTATTGGAGTGGCACTGGTTAACAAAATAATACAGGTGAAATTTCCATAAGTAAATAGGAGAGGTTTCTAGAGGTTGATGAATACCTGCAGACCTACTATGAATTCCCTAAATCCCTCCTACTTCTCATGATTCGATTTCAAGCATGTTGCTATCATCTTTTTACCCACCTCAATGAAGTGCTTAGTATATGTGTCAGAATCTTCTGTCAACTTTATACTCTCCTTATTAATGAAGAGCAGTCAATTTCACCATTTAATAGCATACCACAATCGCCGGTTACTTTATCAGAAGTAAAAATAATATAAAAGACATAGGAATTGATCTCATCTCATTTGTTAATTTATTTGAATTACTTCTTCCATGTCTATCATGTTCCAAGACAGTGTCATTTGCTGTAGACACAGAACCTTCTTTCAAGATGTTTTTAGTCTAACAGAGAAACCAGGCAAAGTAGCCATGCAGTTAGAATGCAGTCTGCTAAGTGCTCCAATGAAGGAAGTATAGGGTGTTAAGAAATTTGGGGAGTTCAAGACACTTTCCCAAGTTTACAACCACAACAAAAAAGCAATGAAGTCTAGATTTAAACCCCAATGTTCCAGCTCTTAACTCTATACCTACTGCTTATGTGAAGTACCGATTTAGCTTTGCCCAACCCCATGTATAGGAGGACAGGCACTTGAGAATGGCCATGGGAAATTCTATTCCCCTGCTCTTTGGTAAGACTGGTTAGAATTATGTCACATTGTTGATCTTAGCCACAACAGAGGCCAATGCTGGGAAGTTAAATAAGGAATCTCATTACTCATAGAGGGAGGATTCCATTAGAAAACAAGAATGACAGAAAAGCTCAGAATGCCGCTGTTCCTGTTCCCATTATATTCTTGAA
The DNA here is from genome assembly GCF_000147115.1 of Myotis lucifugus. Classification (NCBI taxonomy): domain Eukaryota; kingdom Metazoa; phylum Chordata; class Mammalia; order Chiroptera; family Vespertilionidae; genus Myotis; species Myotis lucifugus. Next base: position 14,344,058 of record NW_005871057.1, read on the forward strand.
TCTCCTTTGGTCTTGGGGCCAGTCTAATTGCTTATTACATGGATTCAGGTTGGAATGGGGCTCATTCCACCAGTTCACCAAGCCAAAGGAAAACCGCTGCCCACTTATTCTCTGTAGCTTGATAGGAAGCTGTTGTCTTGGGAGGGGGGAGCAGTGGCAGACTCAGCCTCCCACCTGTTTCATTACTTTGTATTCCCCACCCTAATATCTGTTGGAGTCCATACTGGAACCCCATTATTCCTTTCAGCACCTGCTTCTCTCACAAGTTAGTGGTTAGATTCTCAATTAATTTTTAGTCTAGTACCAACCATGATGTCTTAGAGTAAAGTTATTAACTAATCAGGGCACAGACATAAGCCATAACATCTCACAATGTTTATAACTGTGGCAAGCCTCCATATCCCAAAAGCTTGGGGGTAAGGAATGACTTCTTTCTATTGCCGAGCATTTCAGAATTAAGAGGAGGTCCAGGAAGGAATGAAACTAGGATAGGGAGAAAAAAGGGACCAATTATAAGCCAAATACCTTGAGTGGCACTTAAATATCATTGCTGAGGTCACACAGCCGATAAGTGCCAGGTCCACGATTCAAACTCAGGCACAGGCCCTTTCCACTACTTGTGTTTGCTCCTGAAGACAGATGTGTCCTGGCATTCAAGTTGAAAGAGGAGATGAATTCACCTTCCCATAGGAAATGAAGAGCACCTTGATGCATCTTTTCTGTTCCAAATACAGAAAAGTGATAGACTGATTTTTAAAAAATATATAAGCACAAATGACATAGAACTACTAGTACATTGAAAAACTTCCCATGTACCACAAGGAGTTCAGTCCCACAAAAGCACCAGAACTAATAGAGCTGCAGAGGGTCAGGAACTAGGCTCCTCCTCCCAATCTCCTGGGAAGACCACTGCCTGCTGTTCCCTGAAGCTAGCAAAAGCTGTTCACTTGGGAGAGGAGGGGTGGTGGCTCAGAGGTATGGATGTGAAGTATAGTCAGTGAAGAATGGACCGAATGGGGTGCTTTGTAACTGAATTTGCACCCCAGCACAGAACTCCTTTGTAAGTGCTGGTTCTGGACTCAGGGGAGGGGCATCAGCTAAGGCTAGATGGGGAGAGGTGGGCACAGGAAGAATGGACAAGAAAAATACTGAGATGTGTGATTAGTTCCTCTAACTAGTTCAGTGTGATTACCTTATCCTAGGACGTCATGGTTTGGTATAACCAACAGTTGACTTAGAACCTAACAACTAATACATTCTGAGACCTAAAAGTCTACCTTTATAAATGACTATTAGAACTTAACCCTCTTGTTATTTGAGAATTTTACAAGCCTTTTATTTTAATATACTATATATATATATATTACATATATATGATATATGGTACATATATCATATATATATACATGTAATATATGAAATTAACCAGCCTTCAAGAAAGTCTCAAGAGAATTTGTAATTGAGAAGGTATGAAGCTCCTAAAGACCATTCATAGTAGAAAATTGGCCACTATAGTTCTTAGCAATCATCTATAGGTATAAACACATATCATAGTTTTTTATTGTTGGGCCAGGAAAAGTTGGCTATTGAATTTAGGTCAATTTTTAAACTGTTAGCAGCATTACAGTTTCTACACTGATAAATTAAGCCCATGTTTATTGTTCACTTTCTATTGACCACTATGCAAGCATTAGGAATTCTGTGCAAAATGGGCCTTGATGCCTCTGTGCGTGGGAACAAAGCTTTCACTTGTCAGGTGTATTAGTCAAGGGTCTCCAGAGAAACAGAACCAGTAGGAGATAAGTAGATTTATAGAAAGAGATTAAGTATCAGGAATTCGCTTGGGCTATTATGGAGTGAGAAGTCTCATGGTCTGCCATCTGTAAGCTGGAAGCCAAAGAAAGCTGGTGGTGTAGTTCCAGTCCAGATGCAAAGGCCCAAGACCAAGGAGGAGGATGGTGTAAATACCAGCCCAAGTCCAAAAGCCCAAGACCCAGGAGTGCCTATGTGCAAGGGCAGGAAGAAGAGGGGTGTCTCAGCTTTGCCCTTTCTCCGCCTTTTTGTTCTATTCAGGCCCTCAACAAATTTGATGGTGCCTATCCGCATTAATGAAGACCACCTGCTTTACTCAGTTCAATTCAAATACTAATATCTTCCAGAAATGTCCCCACAGACACACCCAGAAATAATGTTTTACCAACTATCTGGGTATCCCTTAGCCCAATCAAGTTGGTGCATAAAATTAACCATAACGGAAAGAAATTTAAAAATGTTGAATGAAAATCTTTACATGGCTATAAACTACCTGATTATAGTATATTTACACATCCATTTTAAGTGGCCAATGGAATTACTCTGATTCTTTCATGTTAAAAATCATCTCCATAGAAACTATCTGCTTTAGGTCACGTAGGCTCAAGCCAGATCAATTTCTCACTGAACCATACCTCTAGCTTGTAAGAACTCTGTTTACTATGGACAGAAAGATTAGCAATTTGATTTTTGCCTTATTGATAGAAGAGAGACTCAATATATATGTGAAAACTGGCCCGAGTGTATTCAAGCTGACATTTCTTGTTTCCACACCATAGAATCTAAAGGTAAGAATATAAATATGCTTTTCCCATGTGTTTAAAATCCCATGAAAGTATACATAAACAAGCAAACAAAGCCAAACATAATGGCAAAAATATTAATTAAAGATAACACCGTGACTGTTCAGTCTTGAGCAGGACAGGCAGGTGCCTTTGGAACAAAAGCTTTCCCGATGAGGGTTGGCATAGCTGTTTGTCCACAATAAATGTGACCATGGCTTTTTAGAATTAATGGTTACAAAGGTCCCAAGGGAGCTGATGTCAAAATCTTGTCTCTCCCATTTTGAGAATTCCGTTATTAGAAAGGCACAGTAAGCAAAGAATTCTTCCAGCGGACTCATGTCATGGTAGGAAGACCAACGGGGCCAGGTGTGTGAAGTGAATCCTTTCAGCTCTATTGGGGAAGCTCCTCCTTCTGTTTTCCAATGGGAGATGCCCCGCCTCTGAGGCAGTCAGGCAGCAGGTGTCAGAGCAAGGGTGTTGCACAACCATATTGATGCAGCAAAAGCAGTTTATTAAGCACATTGTGGCTTGTGCATACTCAAGGTGAAGCAAAATAAAACCAGTTAACTATTTCCTGTTTGGTTCTCTAAGACATACAGAAAAATTCTCACTCTGTCCATACATTATATAGAATTCACAAAATATATTAACTTAAGGGAATTCCCTTTTAGGATTAGGTCCCCCTCCCCTGGCCTTCCATTCTTGGGTGGGCATGTGTTTCCCTTAAGTATCAGAGGCTTTAACATCAGGAAGCTCTATTTTCATTTATATAAACGCACATTTTTACAACAGGATGTCATAGCAGTCTCAAAGCCTCCATTCGCCAAGATTTGAAATAAATTTATTCCACTTCAATAAATCCTGTTAGGAAAAGAAGCTAGTATGTTGTGTGTTCTTTTGTTTGTTTTTGTGTGTGTATGGTGGTGTTGTTGTTTTTTCCCCATGAAGCTAGGAACCACTTTGGGGTGGATGAAGCCAAGTTATTCTCAATATATAAATTATAATTATTTAGTCCTTTTTGAAAGTCCAGGACAGAATACTTACTGATGTGTATATACAGGACTTATACTACTAACAGATATTTCACATGATTTAATTTATTCCTCACGTTATTAGTCCCAATTTAATAATATTTAATAATGAAGAAATTAATTCACTAGAACCACAAAGTAATGTTACCATCTAGTAGATGTTGTTCCTCTTGAAATTAAAACCCTCTTGATACTAAAACCAGTGTTCCTTTCATGATACCATACTGTTCTCTTCCATTCTAACACCAGTGTTTGTTTATTCTTCTCTCACTTCCCCAGTATCCCACATCCAATATAGGATTAGTCAGACAATGGAGGTGGTATTTTAAAATGGCAAGCAGAGCAAAGAGTGCTGAATAAGAAGCAAGGCCCCTGGATTAAATCGAAGTATAGTTAGTTGGGAAGCCTTGTGAAACAGGAACTCGAATGACAGTGAGGAGAGAAAGGATGAGGAGTAGAAAAAGTGTGATGCTCGAAGCACTGAGGGATGGTGCCAATTTACTTTGAAGTGAAAGTCAATGAGAACTAATACCATTTCTTTTCCAATTTCTTGTAAGTTCCTCACTAGCTGTGTTTTTTGCTATCCTAGTCTTGTAGTTACTTGAAGAGAAAAAAAATGTTTTCAAAGATTAAAGAATTTTGCTGTGGCACTATTGAGCTGAGGAACAATCGGAAATTGAATTAGGGATAGAGAGCATCTGGCATTTGGAGGAGGCACCTAAATGGAATGGCAGGTAGTGGTAATGGAAAGGGGCAACTTTAATGATCCCTGAGACTCTGGGATGAAAGAAAAAAAAATTACTCTATTTCTCCTTCAATAACATAATAATAGCTGACATTTTTTAGTACTTTCCATGTTCCCAAAACAGTATTAAACATGTGAAACTTCTTTATTTATTTAATTCTCACGAAATCTTATGGGATATGGACTATCACCCCATTTCATAGAGAAAGAAACTGAGTCACAGAGAAATAACTTGTCCTCAGTTACATAAACATTTTTCACTTTTTTTTTCTGTTCTCTGCTGAACTTCTGAAACCATTTCTTAAAGGAGTGACCTGACCTTACTGATCTCCCTCTTACTCTTTGGCTCCCATCCTCTCTACTCACCCCCAACAAAACACACAAACAGACCCTTCAGAAGCACCACAAATGACCTTTTAATTCCAAGTTCAAATGACCTGCTTTTACTCCCCATCCTACTTCACTTCTCTGAAGCATTTCACAATGTTTTAAATGCATAGGAGCCCCCTGCTCCTGGCTTCGTGCTTATTCTGCTAGCCACTTGCCCTTAGTTCTCTTCATTGTTTCTGCCACTTCTTACATTTCCAGACAACTCCAGCTCTGTCCTTCGTCCTCTTTGCTGGTCCTAACGAGTGAGTCTCAATAAGATACAGGGCATGTAGGCAGCAGAACATCAGAATTACCCAGGAGATTTTTAAACTACTCATGCCTCTTCCAATAGTCTGGTTGTTCGGATATATTCCACACCTTGTTGGGAAGTAGAGGCAGGGAGGAATATGTCACCCCTACCTTAGTGCCTAGTGAATTTAACCAAATAAATAGATATTTGACAAAGAAGAGCTGATTTTTTTTTATTTTTGCAAAAGATTATATCTCCTTCACTCCCACCTCCAAAATGAATACTACTCCCAAAAGTCACTTTGCTCATCTTTCCCTAGATTTTTAAAAATATTTTAAATGGAATATATTGAAACAATATTTTTTTTTAAAAGGGAACTAGAAGTGGAGAAGAGAAAGAAAAAAGTAAGTAGCCCAGGCATTATGTATTTCTGCAGAGCACAATATTTGGATATATATATTTCTTCTTTAAATGAAGCTGCAGTGTTGGAACCCAGGCCTACTCATTATGAGGGAAATGGGCTGACACTTATAGCCAAGTCCGAGTGGTCTAGGACGTTCTGGTGTACTGTGGCCGGAAGTCACCAAGGGCAGACACGGGCTTGGTGATGCCATATGTTGAGGTGAGAAAAGGGTGTTTGGGGTTGCAGCCTTTGTATTTACAAGAGATCCCCTCCTTTAATTCTCACCTTTTAAAAATAATAAATTACTTACTTGACTGTTTGTGTGTCAAGTGCAGTTCATTAAATAGTCTTAATGAGGAGTAAAACTACTGTGGGCCATTTGCCGGGCCATTTACACTGCTAAGCACTTTATATGTATCGTCTCAATCTTCACAACAAATCTATGAAGACACTGAAATTACAGTCATTTTGTAAAGAAGTCAAGAATCTTGCCTGGCAAGAAGCAGAGCAGAGATTTAAACCAGGGTCAGTCTGACACCAAAGCTCCAAACTGGAAATAGCCCAGGCATATAAAGAATATAAGAAAAAAGGTGTGATATATTTTTAAATGAAATGCTACAGAGGCACAAACTGTTAATACATTCAATGACATGACTGTGTCTTATATATTATGCTGCAAAAAAACAAATCCAACAACAGAAAAACATACACAAAAGAGTAAATGCTATATTATTTCATTTGTATAAAATTCTAAAATTGGAAAAACTACTTTATGAGTTAAAAATAGGAGCAGTTGCTTCTCTGAGCAGAGTGACAGGGGTTGACTGGGAAGAAGTATGGGAGTACCTTCTGAAGGGACACAAGTATTTTCTGTCTTAATAGGGGTAAGAGTTTCATGGATTTAGCAATTAGTCAAAATTATACATTTAAGATTAGCACATTTTAATGTATGTTAATCTAACCTTAAAAGAACTATATTAAAAAATAATAACAAAGTAGGGGAGATAAGGAGATGTATACATGAAACAAGCATAAAATAATGTTGATGTTATTGAAGCCTGCTGATAAGTACATGGGAAACATTATATTATTCTATTTACTTGTATATGTTTTAAATTTTCCATAATAAAAAACTTCTGGAAAATGAATATTAAATTCTTAGTAACTCTGAGGAGAACTAAAATACAAATAACTAGTTGGCTTGAGGCCAGATTGCTAACCATCAGAGCCTAGTGGAAAAAATAAAAATAAAGCAAATCTGATAATTTTTTCTCCTTCTGAGACACTTTGATGAGTTTCCCATTCCCTGCCCTAGAGAATTGAGTGTGACCTCCTCCGCATGGCACACAGGATTCCTTACACCAAACATAGAGATCCAAAGCCATGTGCAGAGTTCTTTGCAATGTATTAGTACGTTTACTATCTCTATGAAGGTTATTATCCCATTTATAGGTAGAAGAATTTATATCCATTAAGGGATCTCAAACCAGATGAATAATAAGTTGCAGGACCTAGAGAAAATTCAAGTTTTGACCTCATTGAAGTTCCCCCCCCCCCATCATTCATTCTACTTCTTCTGTGGTTAGAATTCTAGAACAGCCGACAAGATTTCAACTCCTGTTATAATCACTCCTTTTGAGTGCGGGCAAGGCTGGTGACTATGATAGAATCTCTAGTTCCTTATCACTTGACTTTGAGTTAATTAAAAGGGAGATTAAACAAACTGCAGCCAGGAGACCTGAGTTGAGAAGTGGGGCAAAGACAAGCTATTCAAGCCATATGTGATGCAAGCAATGCGGCACATAAGGTCTTTGTTTACTAAAGAAAGCAATCTTCTCAATTCTAAGAACCAAAAGATGTGCTAACCATATATTGACTTAGTGCTGATGTGACAGGAGCCCTACTCTCTCAGTTGTGATGAGCCAGCCATGTGAAATTAATAGCTGGGACGCTGCTAACTTCTGGGAAGTGCTGCAGCTAAGAGATCATGGACATCTGCTGGCAAAGATCAAAGAAACCCTTGCTGGTGACGTCAAAGGAATGGAAGCATGAGAGGTGCCCTTGGTCTCTCCCCTTGAAGTTTCAACCATTTGAACAGCTATAATTCAACAAAGGATTCCCTGCTCAACACACAAACACAGCTGAGAGATTTGCATACTGATACCTCAAAAAGTGGGCAAGCAGGAGCAAACTGGGGAGGCGAGAAGGCAGAAAAGCTGAGAGGAGCCACAAAAGCAGCCCTCAATCTGGAAGCTCAAGGTGGGGCTCAGCCTGGAGAGGGAAGAAATCATGTGTGGCTGGCACTTTGTTCAGAAGCAAAGAGATTCAGTGGGGATTCCTTCAGGAATGGGCAGTATGAGCTACAGCTGAGCCCAGTGACCTGGGCAGGGACTGCTATAGTTGTCTAGACTCAGCATTCCAGACAAACAAAGCCGCAGAGCCTGGCTGCCCCTTAACCTCCCAGAGCTTGCTTCCCTTTGCCCTTGGTGTTGGGTCACCAAGCACATTATCCGCAAACTCGAGAACAGGTACTACAGAATCACTTTTTCCCTGAGCAAAGGGCATACTCTTTGACTGGTCCTGGGATTGAGGACTCAGGGGGGACTCCATGGAGGTTTGAGGTTGCCATTACCAGGAGGACAAAGAAGGCGGCCAGGTTACTCCAGCCCACCCCACTCCCACACATCGTGGCTACACAGCATCTGGCTGTGGGGGACCAGCACTGGCATTTCACAGATTTGGAGCCCAATTGTCCACTGCATTCTGCTGCAGGGTTGGTTTCATATCACAGGGGAGGCAGCCACTTTCGCATCTTCCGCCACCACACAGAGATCTGAAAAGCCAGAGAAGTGCAAGGAGTGCAAGGAACTAATTCAGCACCACTTACTGGAAAACAATAGAAAGACTTCTTTGTATCAATCTTTAAAAATGCCATTCATACTATTCATACATAGATGCCTAGACAGAAAACTACAAAGCATTATTAAAAGAGATTGAAAAGCACACAGTAAAATGGATATTCCCTGAAAAAATACACAGATAATGGTCATGTTTCCCAAAGCAATATACAGATTCAATACAATCCCCATCAAAATGCCAATGTTATTTAAAAAATTATCAGATTTGTATGGAACCACAAAAGACCCCAAAGAGCCAAACAATCCTGAGGAAAAAGAATGAAGCGGGAGGTACCACAGCACCTGAGTTCAAATTACACTACAGAGCTATGATAATTAAAGCATCATCTCATTGGAAGAAAAACAGACACACAGACCAAAGAGAGAGTATTGAGAGCCTAGAGATAAAACCACATGTATATGGGCAAATAATTTTTGACAAAGGAGTCAAAAAACACAATGGAGTAAAGATAGTCTCTTCAATAAATGGTGCTGGGAAAACTAGAAAGCCACATGCAAAAGGATAAAACTAGATTATAATCTGTCCCGTGTATAAAAATTAATTCAAAATGATGAAAGACCTAAATTTAGATCTGAAATAATAAATTATATAGAAGAAAACATAGGTACTCACCTTATAGGTCTTGGTCATAGAGAACATTTTATGAATTTGACCCCAAAGGCAAGGGAAATAAAGGCAAAAATAAATAAATGGGACTATATCAGACTAAAAAGCTTCTGCACAGCAAAATAAACCTACAACAAAACAAAAAAGCAACCAACTGAATGGGAGATGATATTTGAAAACATCAGCCTCAACAAAGGGTTAATATGTAAAATATATAAGAACTCATATGACTCAACACCAAACAAACAAACAATCCAATTGAAAAATGGGCAGAGCCCTGGCTGGTGTGGCTCAGTTGGTTGGGCATCATCCCATGCACTGAAATGCTGCCAGTTTGGTTCCTGGTCCAGGCACATCCCTGGGTTGCAGGCTCAATCCCCAGTGGGGACTGTGCAGGAGGCAGCTGAACGATGTTGTGCTCTCACATTGATGTTTCTCTCTCTCCCTCACCCTTCCTCTCTCTTTAAACATCAATTAATTATTACTTTTTATGTTTCTTTTTTAATTGTTTAAAGTATTACATGTCTCCTTTTTCCCCGATTGACCACCCCCCCTCGGCCACTCCCACTCCTGAGGGCAAGCCCCCACTGTCCAGTGTCTGTGTCCATTGGTTATGCTAATATGCATGCATACAAGTCCTTTGGTTGATCTCTAACCCTCCCCCCTTCCCCTGACTTCTCTCTTAGGTTGGACGGTCTGTTCAGTGCTACTTTGTCTCTGGATCTATTTTTGTTCATCAGTTTATGTTGATCATTATATCCAACATATGAGTGAGATTATGTGATATTTATCTTTCTCTGACTGGCTTATTTCACTTAACATAATGCTCCCCAGTTCCATTCATTCTGTTGCAAATGGTAAAAGTTCCTTCTTTTTTATAGCAGCATAGTATTCCATTGTGTAGATGTGCCACAGTTTTTTTAATCCACTCATCTGCTGATGGGCACTTAGGCTATTTCCAAATCTTAGCTATTGTAAATTGTGCTGCTATGAACATAGGGGTGCATATATCCTTTCTGACTGGTGTTTCAGGATTCTTAGGATATATTCCTAGAAGTGGGATTACTGGGTCAAATGGCAGTTTCATTTTTAACTTTTTGAGGAAACTCCATACTGTTCCCCACAGAGGCTGCAGCAGTCTGCATTCCCACCAGCAGTGCACGAGGGTTCTTTTTTCTCCGCATCCTCACCAGCACTTGTCGTCATTAATTTTTTTTTTTAATTTTATGAAAAATGGGCAGAGGAGCTGAACAGACACTTCTCCCAGGAAGACATACAGATTGCCAAGAGACACATGAAAAATTGCCCAACTTCACTAGCTATTCTGGAAATGCAAATAAAAACTACAATAAGATAAATTGACATCAGCAGCTACAGGGAAATTTGCACACTGCCTCACCCCTGTTAGAATGGATATTGTCAGTAAGACAAGTAATAACAAGTTTTGGAGAAAAAAACAAAAACCCTTATTCACTGCTGGTGGGAATGTAAACTGGTACAGCCACTATGGAAAACAGTATGGCAGTTCCTCAAAAAATTAATAATAGAGTTACCATATGACCTAACAACCCCTCTTCTTGGTATCTACCTGAAAAACTCGAAAACATTTATCTGCAAAGATATATGCACTCCTATGTTTATTGCAGCATTATTCAAGGTGGCCAAGACATAAAGCAACCAAAGTGTCCTTTGATAGAGGAATGGATAAAGAAGATGTGATACTACTCAGCCATAAATAAACATGAAATACTGCCATTTGTGACAACATGGATGGACCTTGAGAATATTATGCTCAGTGAAATAAGTCAGTCACCAAAAGCTAAGAACTATATGATTTTACTCATATGTGGGATATAAAGCTGAAACTCATAGACACAGACAACAGTGGAGTGGTAACCAGAGGGAAAGGGGTGAGGGGTAAAGGGAGCTGAACATATGGTGACAGAAGATGATTTTGACTTTGGATGATGGGCACACAATGCAATACACAGACCATGTATCATGGAGATGTACACTTGAATCCTATGTGATCTTATTCATCAATATCACGCCAATACATTTAATAATAGAAAAGGGAGACTATTCTGAGTGGGCCTGACCTAATTAGGTTAGTGTTTTAAGAGAAGGTGAAATGTCAGGGAGATGTTCTCATGTTGGCCTCAAAAATGAAGCAAACCAGCATGCTCTGATAGGGCCTATGGATGGTGCTATGTGGCAAAGACCTGGGGTAGATTCTAGCAGCTTCAAGTGGTCTCCAGTAGACAGCCAACAAGAAAAAGGAAAAAGTTTCCTCAATCACACAGCCTCAAAGAACTGACTTCTGCCAAGTCTGTGAGCTTGGAAGAGTTCCTGAGCCTCAGATGAGATCATAGCCCCAGCCAACTGCAATTTCAGCCTGGCGAGACCCTGAGCAGAGAGCCCATTTACCTACAGAAACCTGGAAATAATAAACATGCATTTTAAGCCACTAAGTTTGTGTTATGCAGCAATAGAAAATGAATACAGCCTCCCTTCGTCCTTTTCCTCTCGATGCTTCAGTCACTCTGATCTTTTCTTAGTTTCCCAATTAAAGCATTACTTCCATGACTGTGGTTTTGTGGAAATATTCACTATGTCTGGAGTGTCCTTTTCCCTTTTCTTCCTGTTAAATACAACTCATCCTTCAAAACCCAGATTGACTCAGCCTCTTCTGGAAGCCTTGACTGAGTCTGTGTCCGCCCCCCCCACCACCACCTCCCCGAGTTAGTAGAGAGCAAGAATTTATATTATTCATGCTCATGTCACTTAGAACTAGGACAGAGCCACTCAGTAAACAATTAACGGGTTAATACACCTATTGTTTTCAATCCGAATGCTTTTGAAGTTTATTCAATTTAACAAATTTTTTTTTCAGGACCTCTTATAGCTGCCATAAACAATAAAAAGATTAGGAGGTCATATTTTCTGTTCCAAATAAGAGGAATAAGATTTGCACTCCAACAATAATGACAAGAGGTGGAACATTAGCTGCGCCACATAAGAAACTGAATCTGGTCCTTGGGGTGTCAGGGAGGGAGGGACCAGGGTCAGCAGGATGAAGGAGAGCATACCTATACCTTCCAGCCTTCTCTGTATATTTTAGGGAACAACACCGGTATCAAGGAGGTTGGAACAGGAAGGAAAAAGATGGCTGCTCTTAACTTTCAGGTAGCTGGATGGTGAGCACACCTACCACAGCAATTCACATTCTTTGTGGGCAGATCGGAGGATGGCAGCTGTGAAAGCAGTTAGAGGAAAAGGCAGGTCACAGAGGGGGAGAGCATTGTTGAGCAATGTCAGCTTTCCCCTACGCTTCTGTGGACAGCAGGGCCCTGGGAGACGCTGAGCCATAATCTTGCTTGATGCTGCGTGTGGTGCTACTCACAGGAGCAGGTTCAGCTGCTGGTTCAGCTGCCGTTGGTGTGAAACCCAAGGAAAATGTCCCTGCAGCTGCTGATGTCAACATGTGCATCATGTGGTCTGTTTGCGGTGTGAGTCAGACACCCACATCCTGTTGCCTTACAATCTTCTTCCTTTAAATAACATATCGAAGAGGATATGTTTTATTTTTATTTTTCCAATAGACGCCTGTTACTTTTCAGCAGAAAGGAGATGGGTGTATGAGTTGTAGAAATCTTCCGAATGTGGGCCAGGCTTCTTTCCTCTGTAATGCTCTGAAGTTTGTGCCACACACCAAATGGTAGCTCCACACGCTTCATCATGTGGTATCAATTCAGCACTCCCTTCTTTCAGAAATGTTCATCTACTTAGTTGGCACCATTCCAATAAACTTGCAGAGAATTACATAGAGCCTCTGTCATATTAAAATTCACGTAAACTTAAAACCAATGAAACATTTCGGTCCACTTATTTCTCTGAGCTTACAAAATATGGTGGCTATAAAATCATGATTATGTTTAAAATTGTTCCATGTTTTTGAACCTTACGCATTTAATTAACCAGGCTGAAATAACCACCAGATTATCAGATCAATGTCGGCATTCATATTGAGCTCTTTATTTTGAATTAAACATTTTTAGCTCTGGAGGGAACAAGAGAAAGAAAAAAGAGGTCAATATTTGTTGGAAATAAACCAAGACTATGAAGAAACTCACCCTCCCTCTTTTTTTTTTATTTTGCAATATTCCCTCTGTTCAGACTGCTTTGAATCATTTATGGACTAAATTTGATAGTATCCAGGTTACCTGGGGTAAGGGCCACAGGGCCACCTCTCTTTGGCAGCCACCCCACTGTGGGACTTTCCAACCCTTTCCTCGGTCACTAACGCACTCGGTGTAATGAGGATGACACATGTCTTGGCAAAGTGTCCCTATCCTCAGAAGTAGAGCAGCTCCAATGTTCTTGCTTCTATTTTAGACTTGTAATAAAGTTATTTGCCCACCACTGTCTGACTCTTTTAAACCTCATCTAATTTTTTTCAGGCTTAGTTTGGTCAGCCATCCTAATTTCCCAGGATAAAAACATAGCATTGCCTTCTAGAGTTGGAGCTAGATATTAAAGACTAAAGTGTTAAGCCATAAATTTCCAAACATGGTGGTCTCACTTAAGTTGCTAGATGCTTATGAGGCTATCATTGGTTTTCTCACAAAATTTTGTGTGAAACATAGTTTATAAAAATGTGCTCATAACTTGGAGGTATCAAGGAGTACTTTAAAATGCTCTATATTTGCCAAACCGGTTTGGCTCAGTGGATGGAGCGTCGGCCTGCGGACTGAGGGGTCCCGGGTTCGATTCCGGTCAAGGGCATGTGCCTTGGTTGCGGGCACATCCCCAGTGGGAGGTGTGCAGGAGGCAGCTGGTCGATGTTTCTCTCTCATCGATGTTTCTAGCTCTCTGTTCCTCTCCCTTCCTCTCTGTAAAAAATCAATAAAAAATATATTTGAGAAAAAAAAATAAAAATAAAATGCTCTATATTTTGCTTCTGTTAATTAACTGGTTTTAACTTTTCTTTTTGGGCTTTTGTAATGAACCATGGGCTGGCTAAACTTAATTCCAAAAGCCTGAAAAATAATTAGGTATGGGAAACAGGACAAAGAAATATTATGAAAAGGAGACAATACTTAACTTTCACACGTTAATCTCTCCAAAAATGCCAACGAACTCTCATTGGGTATAAATTAACATCCTTTTGGAAGTATGTACACCAACTGGTAAATGAAGAAACACTGAATTATCCAGTGGTGGCACTTGTTCACTTGTCAACAGTTCAGGTGTTTTTTTTTAGCCTCTGTTTCTATTTTTTTAATTTATTTAATTTTTATTGATTGAGGTATTACATATGTGTCCTTATCCCCCCATTGCCACCCCCCTCTCATGTCCTCTCCCCTCTGGTGTCTGTGTCCATTGGTTAGGCTTATATGCATGCAAAAACACTTACTTTTGTCTATAGCTGAGTTTATCACATTCTGCCTCTATTTTTTATGAAATGAATAAAAGGGAGTAAGGGAAAGCAATAATAGTATGAATTATAACTTTGTAAATCCAATATGAATGAAAAGAGATAAAATCATTATGATAAAATAGGGCTGGATAGTTTTTATACTAAATCAGATCAATTATTTATTCAACTGTTAAAATACAGAATTAAAGAATTACATAATATAATGGAAGTAGATCCCCAAGATTATTATAATAGCAGAAATTTATTTATAAATAATATTTATTTTCATCTCTGAAAATAGACTAATGTTATTAAATTTTTATACTTTATTGTGCTTGTTTTCAGGAGAACATAATATACAAAAAAAGAGTATTAACTGTAGTTTTTTAAAAGATGGACTTTGAAATCAATAGATCTGAGGTGAAATTCAAGATCCTCTACTTACCTAATGCAAGGAATTAAATATCTTTGCTTCTCAGTTCTCTCATGGAAAAAATCAGATGACCACATTTGTTTTCTTAGAGTTTTTTAAAGTGCGGGGGGGGGGGCGGCGGGGGGATAATGTATCTTTTTTCATACAGAAATGACCTGGCATGTAATAGACTTTCATACAATGTTAATTTTATTTAAGAAGTTATAGATCACATATGTACTAACTGTGGACTAATTTCTGAACACATTCCCAAAATAACCTGGAATGTATTTACTAAATACTAAATAATATGGCCCATCTTATGCTGGCAAACCAAGGAACAAGAAGTGTAGTCCTGCATTGGAGCAAAGGAGATTCACCTGCTCTTAGACATCAGGTTAACACCCTTCAGATAGACCTTAGAGACCTTTATGTCTCCCTGGATCCTGTGACCAACTCACCTGAATTAGAAGGAGGAAGTGTCCTGTGTTATTCAGGGTTCTTCAAAGGAAGAGAACCAATAGGATTTATATATATATATGGAAGGAGATATTTATTTTAAGGAATTTGCTCACGTGACTTGGGAAGCTAGAGAGTCTAAAATCTGTAGAGTGGGCCTTCAAGGTGGAGACAGAATTCCTTCTTCAGTTTTTGTTCTGTTAAGGCCTTCAACTGATCATCAAATTGCCTTCAACTGATCATCAAATTACCTTCCACTTACATTATGGAAGGTAATTTTATTTACTCAGTGTCTATTGATTTAAATGTTAAGCTAATTAAAAATACTTTCACAGAAACTTTCTAGAATAATGTTTGACCAAATATCTGGGTACCACAGCCTAGTCAAGCTGACACCCAAAATCAACCACCACACAGTCCATGAATATCATCCTCCACAGATGCTGATGAATGCAGTGGTTAAGAGTTTTAGAGTCAGGCAGACATGTATTCAAACTCAAACTCTTCAACTTATTATGTATACTTTCTAAAGTTTATCTGTAACACAGAAACCAAGATGCCCACAGCAAAGGATCATTGGAAATGTTGCAATAAGAAAATTAAATTATGATGCCATTGCCATGTTTAGAATTGTACCTGGCATACACTGTGCATTCAATAACTAATAGCATCTTTTTCTGGTGAAAACAAAAAAGAAGTTTGGTTAAAAGAGGACTGGCCCACATTTGTTGATGGCTCTTCCTTGGCTGGCTTCTGACCCATCTCAAATTATATTTCCTCTAAGTAACACCTTTTGATGTTGTTAAAGTAAAATAAATAAGACACTCCATTTATACTTTATATAATGCACCTCCCACCCAGATTCTCTTTCTGTACCATTTTCCTTCTTGTCTTCTGCACATTTTGTCACAGAAAATTGCCAGGTGCAGGTCACAAGATGTCACAGAGATAACAAAGGGAAGGAAGAGCTTTCTGCACTTCCATCCTGGTAAGCACAAAAATCAATCACACTTTCTCAGCAAAGAGGCTAAGTTAGTCGGCCCTACATTTGAACTTGTTCCCCCCAAGTAAATAGTTGAGTTGGGAATGTTGATTAATGTATTTGAACAGAAATGTATTAGTGAAGCTCTTAAAAAAGGACTTCTTTCTCTATTTCCGTACAATTAGACCCACAAATCCACACACAGCACACATCCACACACTCACAGTTCATACTAGTATTGCAAAATATCCTAGAAATGGCACATTTCACACAAGTGAAGTAGCAGCCTTCATCTGCTTGCTAATCCTCAAGTTAACTTTGCAACCATCCATTCCTCTTCCCAACTACAGCCTCAGAAAAACTGCAAAGTGTGAGTAACAGAGTAAATAAAAGCTTCAACTTTAGACTTTACCCAAGTTTACTCTAATTTTACATGAATATGGACATTGCTCCTACATCAGGTAGGTCAGATAACAAATAATAATTATTCTTAGTAACCATGTAGTGTAGAATAGCAACAGCTACTATATCAATAGCAAAGTCTCTGAGAAAACTTTATGAAGACTATAAAATCTGGAGCATGAATCATCAATGACTGATTGTGTTGCAAATGTATGATTATGCTTGTGTACCTGAAAGAACCCTGGACTAGGAGACTGAGGAGTGGGTTCTAGTTCTTAAATAAGTCAATTAACCTTCAGTATTGATGCTGGTATCAGGATGCTTGTGAAGGTTAATTGAAATATTGTAAGTGAAAGGACTTATAGACTGGTAGAAATGGTTAATAATAGTAGCTAATATTTATTGAACACTAAGCATTGTCATAGATTCTGTTAGTGCCAGGTACTTTTAGCTTGTGTGTGGTGTGTGTGAGTGTGTGTGTAAATAATATAACTGGACAAGATCACAGCGATAGTAGGTGCTACAAACAGGCTTAAACACAGGCATTCCGGCTGCAGGAGTCCAGGCCCTGATTTCTCCAGTCTTAGGTTAGGACTTGAAAGACATTTACTCAATGTCTATTAATCTCATCTAAAAATACTTTCATAGAAACATCTAGAATAATGTTTGAGCAAATGTCTGGGTAACACATGGAAAGCCTACAGTGGCTCATTTTGCAGAAGGTGATACTGAGGCAAAGTGAATGTAATATTCACACTACGAAATACCAGATACATACAAGACGTTCCTCATACCATCAACGTCAACGCTTTCTTCTCTGAAGGGAAACCATAGCCAGCAGAATAATACTTAGGAAAGCATTAACCAGAGTTGGCTATCAGACCCATAGGAAGATCAAAGAGAGATTGTGGGGCTGATGGGGAAAAAAACACATGAAATACATAGATAAGTAAAGAATATAGGGAGGAGAAGACTTTATTTCTCACTTTGCTTTTTCCCTGTGTTATTCTAGAAGGGATAGCAGAAAGCTGGAAAGTTCAATGTGAGTTTTGGAATCAGGCCTGAGCCCAATCCCTGGTTTATATGGATCATGAAGCAAGACATACTAGTAATCAATGTGCAGAATTTCCACTCCACGCTTTGATTAATAAGTGGGCTTTTTTTTCTGGATATACTCCTATGAGCCCCTTTAACACTCATCAGCCACCACAAGTACAATGAGAAATAATGAAAAAATTAATGAGACAATGCTTTTAAAATTTTTCTGACAAGTTTCAAAAGCACATCTGACTGTAGATGCTTATCTGCGATGAACTATTGAACCCTGAAAGTGTGACTGGTTGAACCTCGTGTCTTGTGAACAGCAGCTGTAGTAAGTAATCCAGGAGTTAATGACTTCCAAGGAAGTCATATGGTTAGTTTAAGTATTAGCCATCATTCAAAAAAATACCTCTTTTCTATTTTGGCCAATTCATTTTGAAAAGTTCTCTATTTTATATGCAGCTCAATAAAATATAACTCAAAAATTCAGAAAAATAAGTACTAGTTTTATTTTAAAAGAGAGGATGGGACTATGAGTAACATAATGTATTAAGTATAGAGAAAAAATAAACCAGAAGGAAAAATTCAATCACTTATAATTTTAAAAATCTACCTTTTTAATGTTGCTTCAAATATCACAGTCCAGGGTAGAACAAATCACTTGTGTTGTGTTATTTATTTATTCTACTTTTAAAATAATGCTTTTCCCAGGCATAAGTACAGAAAAAAAATCATTAAATTGTATAATAGTCAATACTATTACAATTTTACAGCTCAAAATAGTACATAAAAATAGTTTATTAAAAGACTACCATATTAAGTTTCCTTCCTTTGGAAAATACCAAATTTTGAAAGCTACTTAGCATTGGACCCTGATGACCAGGAAGTAGGTGTAAGGCACACTGATCCAGGGCTACAATCTTATGGCTGACAGAGAAAAATAAGAGCATAGTAATCATTGAGACTATTTCAGCAAAAGCAGCATTGGAGCTGTATTTATTACCATCCTAATGGAGACTCATTCCGTGAGCAGTATTGTTTATTTCTTTTCAGGCTTGACTCTCTGGGGAAGGAGTTCCACTTGATCACATCTGTGCCTCTCTCAAAGTAACAACAGTCATATGCCTTGCAAAGGCACAATACTAATGAGAATACCTATTATTTATTAAGCACCTATTATGGGTCTGTAATTACATACATGTTCTCATTTAATTTCATAATAATATTTATGAGGTCATTATTATTCTTATTATGCAGATGGGAAAACTAAGACCTCAAGAACTTATATAACTTGCTTAATGGTGGTACTGATCCTATAACTATTACATGAAGATCAATGGGTGATCATGCCTATAGTTGTTATTATTAAAAAATGAAAGGGCTTGATCCTAGAAATGTGTTGTAGCATGAAAGCTAGAAGTTCATTGTTCCACATAATGGAACATCTCATTCACTGAAACATTAACATCTATCTGTGATTTTGCAGAAAATGAAAAACAGTTCTGGTAAACCAAGCAGGAATCTTGACATTTAGTCATTCAAATATATACTTTGATATGTTTCCTGGGAATAGTAAACCTCAAAACTGTGCTTTAAAGAAAGGAGTCCATCCATGATATAAATGATTCCCTTCAAATATTCACAAATAATCATTGCTCATTGTGCCTAAAAGGGAATCTCCTAAATGAACATGTTTTCCAATCAGAACTGAACAATTGCCCAGGCAGTAGAGTGGTAGGGACTTAACTTTCACACAAGCGCTAAACAGGTAGGTCACCACTGAATAATGGATTCTGTGCCCATGACATAATTTGACTGGTTAGAGTCTCGTGCCTCAAACCTCCATGCCTTTCCTGGAGATTTGTAAAGAGATGGAATATTTTCTCCTTTTGAGTACCTAAAAAAATAATAATAATGACCTAATTTGAGCATAAGATTGGAAGTAAAATGATTCTCAATAAACCATATGCCAGTTTAAAATAATGTCTTTGACCAGTTTGACATGGAATATATAACATGTCACATGTGCTTCTTTCCTAATGACAAGTGCAACATCATCCACCACGTACATGAGTCCATTCCCCTTTTTCTTCTCTTGTCCAGCATTTATCTCCTTTGTGTCGAACCTCTTATTGTGCAGAGTTAGTCTCACTAAAGTCATTGCGTACTTACTGTTATTTTTACCACTTAAATAAAGCATTATGAAGGAAAAACATGTTTTCAAAAACTAAGATCATTGATATTGATACACACACACACACACACACACACACACACACACACATACAGCAAATGACAGAGTTTTATTAAAGCCATTCTGTTTGCTGAAAAGCCAAGAGACTATTTTGTAATTTTTTCTAATACTTTTTGTGAAAGCTTTTTAAAAACCCATTCTTCACTAATTTTTCAAAATGAGTAATTATGCTTTTTTGAAAAACATAGCTTAATCTGTTTGAAAGGATAAACTATAGAAACATTTAAATAGTTCTTCTAGAATATATTTAAAACCTAGTTTAAGACTGTTCTATTTAAAATGTAATACTTGAATGTATGTTTAATATCTCAATTTCTGAAGAGAAAATGTGATATTTAAATCTTAGCAAATCGTTGAGAAGTTATTCAGAAATACACTGAGTCTTAGAAGTACCATACCCCTTCCCAACAGTGTTTCATTGAGTTGACCAATATATTTGCAGGAAGAAGGCCCTGATAGGGCCTCTATAAATGCTAAGAGAGGAGGAGGAGGAGGAGGCAGGGACATGGCTCTTTCGACCTGGGCCCTGCAGGTCGCCCCGCAGCCCTGAGCGGCGGCCCGTGTGGTCACTCCCGCTTCTATCGCCCAGCACGTCCCACTCAGGGACCGTCGGGCCCGGGGCTCGGAGGGTAGACACCGGCCCTCCTTGGAGCCACTCCTCGGTAGGAGTGGGAGGAACAGGCGCGCAAAGAAGATGAATAATAAGCCGCTTCTGTCTTCCCCTCTCTTCTACTCTCTACTCTCTGGGGTCTCCCATCTCTTCCCAGCGCCTCGGGTGTTTCTCTCGGGGTTGGCAGACTCCATCCCGGTGCCTCCACGCCCGCGCCCAACCCCGTATTATTTTTATTTTAATCAAAATGAAATTTATCCTGGCACAGTACAGACCTCAGGCACCCTTCATTGTTCCATGGAGCAGATGTTTTGGAATTCACATGGCAGACAGACTGCCTTTATGATAGGTTTCTAGAATGAGGTTCTTTGGTCAAACTGGTCATGCCTGTATTGAAACTTTTCACTCATCAGAACAATTTCATTTTTGTACTTATCTCATCTTGATAAAAATTCAAGTTTTTTTAAAACTAAATTATATATCTCTTTTTTCCAAAAAAACATTCCAAGCATTTGAAGCATTGAGCATCAAGATTGAATGTAAGAATATTTTTTTTGTTTTAGTTATCTCACAAAATAGGCAAATGAGGACATCTGTTCATTGAAATCCATTATAAGACAAACACCTTTGAATAACTGTCAACCCAATCTTTAAACAAGCAAGAGACACAGATGGGTGACCTTTCCTAGGTTCAGGTTCATGGCCCCCATAGGGCATTTGTGGCATAAAAGGGACATGTGTCTATTGTGTGCCCTTAAGGAAGTAAGAGGAATCATTCCTGTGTCTGGGCTGATGCCCACCCATCTCCTCACCAGCAAACAATGCAACCCGTGGGCCAATCTCTCCCAGATTTCTTGGCCTGGATTGTTGAGGACATTGTTGAGACTTTGGCTCTTTTTCGTAACCATCTGATAATGCTAATGTTTGCTTAGCCTGACCATGCAGTCCCTGGGTGTGAGGTATTTTTGGAGGCACACTGACTCATTCAAGCACGTAAGTGCCATTTAGGACATTGCAGCACTAATCTACTAAATGCCACCTGGGACTGTGTTTAGCCGAGTAAATATCCCCAGTTCCTGTATTTGATTTCCTTGAACCTGGGGAGGGACAGCACACAGCCTTCACAATAAAAAAGGTCTGTATTCAATTTTGTTTGAGAGTTGGAACACAAAATTTTCAAAAGGTTTCTATTACCTAAGTTTAACTCCCATTACCCCAGTGGACTCAATTGATTATTTTCTGATTTTGCACAATTCCAAGGAGCAAGCAGATCTTACTGTGCTCTGGAGCAGAGTATAGAAGTAATTAGATCTTCAAAAGAAATTGACTACTTTTTGTTTTATTTTGTTAATCCTCACCCAAGGATATTTGCAAGCACCCCAACCAGGGCTGGACCTGGGACCCTTTAGTCTGCGGGCTAACACTATATCCACTGAGCCAAACTGACTAGGGCAGGAAATTGGTTACTTTTAACTCTGGTTATAAAACAGCTATCATGAAAACCTGCTTGTAATGGACTGGTATCCTTGAAGTTTTGCCCTTATCAGTCCAGAGAATGGGCTGTATGTTTGCCTGCTGGCTTCTAAAGTTTTCTTTCTTTCTTTTTTTTTAAATATTTTTATTGACTTCAGAGAAGAAGAGAGGGGGGAGAGGGGGAGAGAGAGAGAGAGAGAGAGAGAGAGAGAGAGAGAGAGATCAATGATGAGAGAGAATCATTGATTGCCTGCACACCCCACACTAGGGATCGAGCCCGCAACCAAGGCATGTGCCCTGACCAGGAATCGAACCGTGACCTCCTAGTTCCTAGGTCAATGCTCAACCACTGAGCCACGCCAGCTGGGCTTCCAAAATTTTCTTTAACAAATTTCCACAAATATGCATGTTGTCATATTTGCGTAATAGCTGAGATGTGGGAAATCAATTGCAAAGAAGGCATAATCCCTGTTTCTTAAAGAGGTGACAATTTAATAGGGAGACACTTTAACTCCATGTGACAGCTGTTATCAGGATGGCACTGAAGTTCAGAAATTGCATTTTATGCAATCTTAGGGTATTTAAAATGGAAGAGATTTTCAGAGGAATACTTCCCTACTAGTAAAATGATGCCTAAGGTAACTTTTACTGTATAAAGCGTGACTATAAGGAAAAAGTAGTATTTATATCACTCCCGTTAATTACTCAGACACCTGCTTCAGGCTTTACATGGAATTTCTAGTTAGGTAAGCAGTCCATGGCAGCAGATTTCCTATCAGAACCAAACTTCACCTTTGTAAGAAAAGGGAAATCTTTAAACAATAAAAATTAATGTTGACTTTCTAATGTATGTGCATTAAACCTAAAGTAATAGGTGATATGGTAATAACTAAAAGGTGGGAACTCTGGATTTAATTTGCCATGAAGGAAGACCAGGGGCAAGTCACTAGACTTCCTCGTCATCGGTTTTCAAGGGGGAAATTACACAAACTTTGAAATCAGAAAAACCTAAGTTTGGAACTCATCTCTGCCCTGTATGAGCTGGGTAAAGTTAAACAAGTTCAAAATGTATCTGTTTGCTTCCTAATGTTTACCATGGAGATTATAAGAACTCTCAAAGAGTTGCTTTGTGAATGAAAAAGAGATAACATATCAAGTTCCTTATACCATTAGCACTCTAAGTAAATGTTAATTTCCTATTCAGAAAATCCAGATGAAAATACTTGGAAGAATGTATAATCTCTATTCAAATTTAAGATATTACCATTATTATTTAGAGACTATGCTTAATAACTAAAAATTAGTAACTACAGAGAAGAATGTTCTTTTTTGTTTTATTTTTCAATTATAGTCCACATTCAATATTATTTTGTATTAGTTTCAGGTGTACAGCATAGTAGTTAGACAATCACACACTATACAAAGTGTTATCCCTGATATTTCCAGTACCCACCTGGCACCATACATAGTTATTAAAACGTTATTGGCTATATTCCCTATGCTATACTTTACATTCTGGTGACTATTTTGTAACTACCCATTTTTTTCTTCATCCCTTCACTTTTTCACCCATTCCCCCATACTCTCTCCCCTCTGGCAACCATTAGTCTGTTTATTGTACCTATTAGTTTGTTTCAATTTTGTTTGTTTATTTTGTTCTTTAGAGTCCACGTGTAAGTGAAATCATGTGGCATTTGTCTTTCTCTGACTAACTTATTTCGCTTTTCATAATACCCTCCAGGTCCATCCATACTATTGCAAATGGTAAAATGCCATTTTTTATAGCCATTTTTCATTCCACTATATATATGCACCATCACTTTTTTATACATTTGTCTGTTGATGGGCACTTAGGTTGCTTCCATATCTTGGTTATTGTAAGTGACACTGCAATGAACATAAGAGTGCATATATTCTTTCAAATTCATGTACTGCGTTTGTTCAATACCCAGCAGTAGAAGCATGGTTCATAGGCGGTCTCATTTTTAATTTTTTGAGGAACCTCCATACTGTTTTCCATAAAGAGTCCCACCAACAATACACAAGTGTTCTCTTTTCTCCACATCTTTGCCAACACTTTTTGTTTGTCAGAGAAGAATGTTCTTAGCCATTAAGTATTTATAATTTTATGGCTGGGAATATATTTTCAATATCTATCACCATGCTGAGTCACCTGTTTGATGTCAAATAAGATGTTCTACATTGATTAGTACAGTCATGAGTAATTTTATCTTACTCTACATTTCAAAAACTGTCAAAATTCCACACCTTACAATTATCAACAAGAAATCAGCCTCAGACAACATAAATGTCAGCATTATCTGCCTATATTTACAAGTTTTTAAATTTTACTTTAAAAAATGGTTACCTTAAGCATATATATTTGAACATAATTCTAATTATTAAATGCTACATGTCCTATTATGAACCATGGTCAGTGTTTGATCTTTCCAGGTAGGGAATTTCATAGCATTCTTACTATGCTTTTTTTGGTCCAAATATACATGCATTATATATTTATGTATACATATATATAAAACAAGACCCTCCTGATATTCCTGATCATTAAATCACTTTATAATAGAATATATAGAATACTGGATTATAAGCAAGTGTGTCTGTGAGTTTGCAGCATCCAAGACACCCTTAAGATTCCATATTTTTATATAATTTTGATTTATCTTAGGCCAAAATACTTTTGTTCCTAGGTGTTCCAACTCTGTTTTTCTCACCTTCAGCCATTACAGCCCACAAAGGCTCTGAAAAGCTTTCTCTCGTGAAAAGCAAGTAGAAATTACAAGGTGTTAAAGAGTTAGTAGTATTTAATAGAGATTTTCCCTCCTCAATGAATTGAAAAAAAACTCTTAAAAGAAGAAAAAAAACATTTACAATAAATATTGGCAACATTCCAAAGCAGTTTGTAAGAGCAACTAAAGCGTACATAATTTTCTAATTGGGGGGATCCCCAATTATCAACTATTCAGTATATGGGACAGTATCCTAAGGGTGTCATCTGTCTGCAATCAATTTTATTAAAAATAAAATCATTGGTGAGCTTGTTGGATGTGGCTCAGGGAGTAGCCAGAATGGGATGAAACTCCAAAATCTATATGAGCAGGTCTCTCTGCTGGGGGCCCTGAACAACACAAAGATGAATAAGCCAAGGAGTGTATGCTCAGGGAGAGCTGGACCTTACCACAATTAACTACTGTAGCAGGTACAAAGTGGTACTCAATACATGTTCATTTAATGAATGCACTATTGCCAGTTCTGAAACAAGTATAAATAATACACTAAAGGACTCTAAGAAAAGTGAGATGGATTTACTAGGAGATTGAAGGGGAAGTGGCATCTTAAACTGAGCCTTGGAGAACTAGTAAAATTTTAACCAGAAAGATCGACTGGAGGGAAGGAATGCAACAGCAGGAATGTGGGAAGTTCTGTGTCCACAGGAGCCTTTGGAATGAGAGCCTAACATGCACTTTACTTCACAAGCTCCATGTATCGCTCAAGGAACAAAAATCTAACCTCTTCTCTGATTGTTAAAATTAAAAATGATTTGTCTGCTAATTTACTTAAACTTCTTTGACTTCCAGTTTTCTCCAGTGTAAACTAATAATCATAGCCCACATCATGTACATGTCTTTGCATTAATTGTGCTTGTTACAGTCCTGCCACCTCTGAGGTTCCCAGTCAGCTGTAAGTGTAGCAATCCCAACAATAACAGCTGTAGATTGTTAGATATTTTAGATTTGCTTCTGAAGAATAATTGTGGGAATGCCTGAACATAATCAAAGCAATATTTACTATTTTTTCTTTAAAATTCAGCTCAGCTGTACTTTTCTTTTCCCTTTTAGATTTCCTCACAAGTTAAGGGAAGCATCCCAAGCTTCGCATTTTCAGTTGTGCTCTCAGAGTCTTACATGCTTATTCTAACTTAGATCAACAGACATGAATCTTAAAGATTGAACCATGTCCCATGATTCATGTAACACATAGAAATGTCTTCATCTGCTATTGGTCTATTCATTTGTGGTGTTACATTTCAGAGAACTTATAGTAAAAGGCTTTTGGTTACAAGTTTTTATGGTATCTATAATAATAAAAGCATAATATGCTAATTAGACCAAACAGCTGAACAACCTTCCGGACATCACTCCGGACGTCCTTCCATATGAAGCCGAGGTGGTAGGGGCCGAGGCAGAGGCAGTTAGGTGTGATCAGGCAGGCAGGGGAGCAGTTAGGGGCATCAGGGAGGCATGTAGAGTGGTTAGGGGTGATCAGGCAGGCTGGTGAGCAGTTAGGGGCATCAGGCAGGCAGGCAGAGTGGTTAGGGGTGATCAGGCAGGCAGGTGAGTGGTTAAGGACAATCAGGCAGGCAGGCAGAGTGGTTAAGGGTGATCAGGCAGGCAGGTGAGTGGTTAAGGACAATCAGACAGGCAAGCAGTTAGGAGCCAGTGGTCCCGGATTGTGAGAGGGATGTCTGACTGCCGGTTTAGGCCCAATCCCACAGGGATCCCTGCAGAATCGGGCCTAAACCAGCAGTCAGACATCCCCTTAGACATCCTGGGTTATGAGAGGTTGCAGGCCAGGCTGAGGGACACCCCCCCTGCACAAAATTTCGTGCTCCAGGCCTCTAGTCTATAATAATAAAAGTGTAATATTCTAATTAGACCAGACAGACCAACAACCTCCTGGACATCCTTCTGAACGACCTTCTCGATGAAGTTGGGGCTGTGAGGGCTGAGGCGAGGGCCAAGGCAAGCCACCGGAGCTGTGAGGGCCGTGCCCCTTGCACGAATTTTATGCATCGGGCCTCTAGTATGTTATAAAATCACATAAAATATCTAGGCTCCAGACTTGGCTAGAATGTTAAAGAATGAAAAATAACATCCCAAATGGCAAAAATTGGATTGCCAAGGCATTCCCTGATTCATTGTTTAGAACAAAAAAGCACTTTAACTATTAAATGCTTACAAATATAATAAGTCATATATCAATTGTGTCATATGCATTGAAGTATAAATCTAAATGGATGGTTTTAAAAACTGTTACTTCTCTTTGTCAATAAAAACAGTATTTTGATTTCAGCCTCAAAATTGGAAAATATAAATCAAGAGTAGGAAATTTAAACTTAAAAAACTTGAATAGGTAAACATAACTTAAAACTTGTCTTCCTTATTAAAATGTTTCTCTTTTGGTTGAATAAAAAAACTGAAAATTAACTTATGTGCTCTCAAAGAAAGAAACATAAGAAGGCGATGAATATCTCCCGTCTTTCAAATAATTTGATGTCATTTGGGGATGATATGAAAGACATTTACAAAGCAGTCATAAAAAAGCAATAGTTAAGTGTCTGAAATTATCATTGTCCCCATAGGTGAGAACAATATGTTTACTATGAGTAAGGCATCTTTACTAAATGTGGTAATTTTCTCCATTTTTTTCAATCTTTAACTTCCCCAGATTGGAGATGCTGTTTGCCTTGGAGGTTTTGGTCAAAGGCCAGGAGATTACACAACAAGATATTGGGTGAGTCATAAGAAATGAAGGAAAAGCTTATCATGCTTTTTCTAAAATATAATTTTATTATGAAAATAGAAGAGGAAAAGCTTAAAACTGAAGAACCTTGGTCACAAAAGAAAAGCATATATAAGATTTAGTTTTCAAAACAAGGTTGCCTTTTGTAACTATGGAGTCTACTAACACACATTACACACAAATATTTCTGTGGGTTAACATGAAAGCAAACTCTATGGTGCTTAGCAGTATAATTTCTTCCTTTTTCAGAATTATTTTAAGTAAAAAGTGAAGACAGAGTCGTTCCTTCCCCTGTTGCTGATGCTCACACTGAATGACTTTGGAAGGATTACAGAACAGTGATAACACTAATTAACATGTCAACAGCTATCATCCATATAGTATTTTACAGAGTGTTTGCTTCTCTTTTATCTCATTTAGTCCCAGAAACCCTGTAGCATAGTTTGAGTAGGTGTTATTATTTCTAACATAGAAATGAAGAACCAGAAATTTGAAGAGATTAAGTAATTTACTCAAGGTCACCTGTTATAGGGGCGCTGGAACTCAGGACTCCGTACCAGGATCCATCCTCTTCTAGGCCTACAGTGAGCTTCCACATAAAGGATAAACCCTGCCTCCCCAACAAATAACACAAGATCTGGAAAATATTTGAAACATATGGATTATAGGATTTTCTTTTCCAGCAACTAAGTAATTTTCCTCTCTCATAAAGCTTATCAAGCTTTCAGGGTACCTCAAGAATTGTTGTCAAAGTTGTTCTCAAGTGAAAAATTATGGGAAGGTATTCTAACAAAACCAAATTAAGTGTATGGCTCCTATCTATTATCACCCAAACAGCAAATACTGAAAGTAATATAAGCCCCGTATTGAAACCACGAAAGCAAGTGCTCTAAATCCACTTTGTCTGATACAGTAGCCACTAACCTATGTGACTATTAAAGTTTAAATTAGTTTTAATATGTTAAATGACATAAAAATGGCACTTCCTCCAGCACATTAACCATATTTCAAGAGCTTTACAGCCACAAGGGGTTAATGACTATTGTATTGGACACCACAGATACAGAACATTTCCATCATTGCAAAAAGTTCCATTGGAGGTTCGTCTAAATTCTAGCTGGTGTTATCAGTGTCAGCCTGTATGTTTCTCCACTCTAACTCTATGAAGCTGTCCTCTGGGGTGAGTGGTATCAGGTTGTGTGTGTGTGTGTGTGTGTGTGTGTGCGCGTTCGTGTGTGTGTGTGTGTGTGTGTGTGTGTGTGTGTGTGAGAAAATGAACCGTGATTCTATTCTCTCAGACAATGCTAGGAAAACCAGAAAGTCACAAATAATCATGAGCTATTTATGTAGCTTCTCTTGATGTGAAAGAGACCCAATTCTCCATGTTAATATCAGTTAATCATAAGACAACTTCAATGATCTGTTATATTAACAGCTCTGTATGATTAAAAAGGGGTTCGGGTTCCTGGGGTTTTTGTGCATATAGGGAGATAAAATGAGAGGGATTAGCCTTAGAAGATGGGGTACTTAATACAGGGACAAGGAGGAAGGATCATTCCCAAGAGAGAGGCCCATGAGAAAAAGCTGGAGGGTCTAGGAAGCAGCCAGGGACTATGTTCCATCAGCTCCACTTGGGAATTTTCTTTAAAGGAGATAGTTGGTTGCCTTGGCTGGGAGAGTGGACAAGATGAAAACCTCAGGAGAAAGGACTGACTATAGTTCTTACCGAACTGTCTGCTGCAGATGGCCAGGCATTGCTGCACTTCTAACATAGGTTCATCCGAAGAGGCAGTGGTTCAGGGAACTGGAAAGAATCCAGGCCAGAATCCTCCATCTGCCACTTCCCACCTCTCTAGCTTTCATCACATTTCACCTTTATGAGCCTTCATTTCAGATCTTGTTCCTTCTACTAAAGGCTAATCATAAAAAGGGCATGGTGCTTAGGGAGGAGGGTGACAAAGAACTCACACAAATCGATCATTGTCACACAATCCCA
The DNA here is from genome assembly GCF_000147115.1 of Myotis lucifugus. Taxonomy (NCBI): domain Eukaryota; kingdom Metazoa; phylum Chordata; class Mammalia; order Chiroptera; family Vespertilionidae; genus Myotis; species Myotis lucifugus. The sequence goes on from NW_005871057.1 coordinate 14,373,567, forward strand.
TGAATGCAATGACAGAGCAAGACTGTGGTGGAAGAAGTGGTGTCTGGGCTAAATCGTTAAGGATGGAGAGCAGTTGAGGGACCGGTAGGTAGTTCATGGAGGGAAGGGAGCGTGAATAAAAGAATGGAGGATGTCATATGCACATGAAAAATATTTATATGAAAAAACAGATCCTTCCCCAGTGAAAAAGGAGAGAGACATTTATAAGACAGGAACACACTTTCTGCTCAAACAGGTAAAGAGTTAAATTGAGTAGAGAAAAATCATTACTTTCAAAGGAAAGCAAAAAAGAGTGGCTGGAGATGCCCAATAAATCCTTTCCCACAAGAATAACCTTTGTTGTCCCCTTTATGTGCTATCTCTGCTTTTACGGTTTATTTGTAGCTGCACAAGACAATGGAACAGCTGTGTTCATAGAAATGCCCTCTTCTTTCTGGTCAGACAGGTTGCACCAGTGAACACCTGATAACAGACACTCCAGGCCCGTAAGCCTCACGGATCTCAGCTGCAACCTGCACACAGACAGTGGGCTTCTCAGTGCCCTGCCTGTTGTCACCTTCACCAGCACTGGGAATCCCTCTCCCTTTGCTCTCAAAATTAAGGCTGCATAGTACTTGGCCTCTCTCTGTAGGACTAGTTCAAATTACTGAGAGGAGCTTCCCTTGGGTTCCCTTAGTTTCAAATACTAACCAGAACCTACAGACGCATGATTCACCTCCCTGTGATTCCAGATCTCATGAAGCTCCAGTTTTTGGTGTCTGGACATTTGTTATTTGGAACCTGGGGCCCTTGGGTGATGTTCAGAGAATAGCAACTCGCTATCTGATCCCTAGAGAGACTGCCGTGTGAGCCATTGGCCCATTCCTAGAGGATCTGTACTTTCCAGAAGTAAGTGTGGAGAGCTGTCCCACCTGCTGATCTCCCTTTAATTTTTTATTAACAACAAAAAAACTGAAAAGAACTAACTCATTTCTGACACTATTTGCTCTTGGTTATTTTTGATGCTTGAATAACAACCCTAAAGTTAAGGCTCCTAAGACTGTTAACAAGTTTGTGGATTACAGGGAAGAGTTGTATGTTCTCTTGGGACTGTAGTGGATAGGAAGTTAGACACAGAGGTGATTTTTATTTATCATCGCAAGTGTCTCCACTGTCCCCACCACCACTGCCACCCAGAAGCAGTGGGGACAGATCAGTGCCCCATTCACATTTTGGAGGAGACTTGGGTTTATGGGTAATGTCAGCAAACTTTGGCCTGCAGGCCAAACCCAGCCCCTTACCAGTTTTTGTAAATAAAGTTTTATGCAACACGGCCATACTCATTTGTTTGCATATTGCTATGGCTGCTATCATGCTGGTAAAACTTGAAACAATTGCAACAGGGACCATACAGTCTACGGAGCCTAACACCTGGACCTTTACTAATTGACCCTTTTCAAAAAAAGTTTGACTTGAGCCCAGACAATGTGGCTCAGTGGTTGATCATCGAGCTATGAACCAGGAGGTCACAGTTTGATTCCGGGTCAGGGCACATTCCCTGGGTTTTGGGCTCACTCCCCAGTGAGGGCATGCAGGAGACAGCAAATCAAAGATGATCATTGTTGATGTTTCTATCTCTCTCCCTCCTTCTCCCTTTCTCTCTGAAATCAATAAAAACATATTAAAAAAGAAAGAAAAAGTTTGACTTGATCCAAGGGAAAGCAGAGACTTACATAGGGAACAGTTTGGTCAATATTTATCATGTTTTAGTTTATTTGACAAAAATTTGTGGAACACTTCCAGGGTTCTAGGCTCTAAGGACACAACTGGGATACCGTTGTAATAACCTGCTTATTATTTAACAAAAAAAGAATGAAAGGGAAACTAGATATAGGCATGCCATTTATACAGTTTTGCCCAAAAGCTACATTTAACATTCTCCAAGTCTATTCCCTGCTGATTGATGGGGAAGGGACTAGACAAAGATAGTTTAGAGGCATGGCCAGAAGGGTCTGAGTGAGGTGGGAAGCTAATTGCCCATCAATCACACCTGAAAATTAGTCAGTGACCAGGATGGGTGTGGCCACTGCAAACACACAAAATCTAAATATATAAACTTCCAAACAGAGGAAGTTCACTCTCTCTTGGTTCCAGGTGGCCAGGCCCTCTTGGGACTCCTGCTGCAGGGGCTTTTGCTCTCCTATGCCCACATGGCGCACAGCCATGTTGGACTCCACACATGAACTGGTGGGCTTGAATCTGGCCTGAATGCTGAAACACTCGGTTGCGACATGGAACAGAAGCTGTGGACACTGGCCTTATTTCTGACTTTGCTGAGCTCCCAGCTGCACCTTCTCCAGGACTGGCTTAAGGGGCAGGAGACTTTGGAACCCAAGAGATGTAACTTTATGCAAATCAAGTCTCCTTCCACATTCCATCCTTCATGTGAGTCTTAGAAAATTCATTTTCTGAAGATATCACAAGGACCTCATTTCCACTCATGTTTGGGAAGTCTGACCTATTAATTCCTCGGGCAACAGAACCAATATAGTTCTTTGCTTCCAAAAGCTTATAATTTCCTCAGGCTTTATTACAATGGTCCCTATTCAACTCTTTTTCTTCTATGTTTGTTGGAGGGCACAGACAAGTATCATAATACAATAATAAGCATAGAATAGAGCTACCAAATAAAACACAGGGTGCCCAGTTAATTCAGCAAATATGTACTAAGTTTAAATAGCAACTATGAATGAAGCCAAGTGCTGTGAAATGATTCTCTCTCTAAATGGTGCATCAAGAAAAGGCCAAAGAGAACTGTTCAATGGATTTAGAGTGTTTTAATCCCATTATCAAGGCAACATAAGGTAGTGACTGATAGAGGTGATGGACTTGAAGCAGCAGGACAAAGCCATCTCTGGTGTGAAATGTGTATGTCAATCTGTCTAAAAATAATGCTAACAGACAATTCGTTTTTAAAATAATAATAATAAGCAGAGATATAAAAAAGAAGAAGAGGAAGCTCTTCTTTCAGGTGGAAGAAAGGGAGAATCTGTACATAGTGCACAGAGGGAAAAACCAAGTTGAATAATTCATGAGTGTTAAGAAATGTGATGAGTGCTCTGTACACAAGTATGGATCTCCTACTAACAATGCCTGGGTTCACAAATCCAGGCTCTTAGTCTTGTGATGATAAGAAGAGAGAATGAGAGGGAGGAAACCTGGTGGTGGCTGACCTTGTCATGTCTGTGTAAGACCGGGACCAGAATGTCACATAGGCAGAATGAAAACCCCTCCAGCATCAAAACAGTGAGTCCTGCACACCCTGTCCCTGGAGAGGCAAGCAAAAGGAGGCATGGTGTTCCCTGTCTAAAATAGATGAAAGCATTATGCCTTCTCATCACACTAGTGTTTGTATTTATGAGCAGCAGCAGTTATTTAGCTCACACAGAGATAATGGATAAAACCAAACACAGAGCCAGAGCTCATTGTGGGTGCCTTAAAACCAAGCCTGGAGTATATAAGCTAAATCTTAAGCAATCCCTAAATTTAAAATATACATGAGCAATGGCTCGAGGAATCGTCATTGGGCCGTCAGTGTGTCACAGTAGCAGACTGCAGATTTCGCTTCCCAAGCATTTCCCACAAAGGATTTTCTGATTTGTCACATGTGTTCCCATTCATTGGTCCAGTGCCCTGGCAGAACCAGAGATTCTAAACTTGTCCGGAAAAGGGTTTCATAATTCATCATGCATACCACTGCTTGGCGCCAAAAGCAGTGGCCTGATCCAAGTGCACACTCTTGGACATTTACGGTTGACTAAAGGGACCAGATTTGTGTCCTACTAATGTAGGACAAAGGGAAAGAGCCTGATAGCACAGGCCCTGTTGTTGAGATGAAGGAGGGAGAAAGAGAGAGAGAAGGAACGAGGATGCAGGGGTGGGGGGCTCCCCTTGATGGTGTCTCCTTAGACAAATGTGTGAGTGCCACCCTGAGGAAGGTTGCTCCTTGCAGCAAGGCAGTAGGGGTGAGGGTGGGGAAGAGGAACAGCTAGAAGAATGGTGAGAGAGAGGCTTGGAAGGATAAGAGAGGGAGGACAGGAAAAAGGGAAAAGGAAAGCCTGGTGAGAGAGCAAATGTTCTCGGACAGATCATTTTGGTAAACATTGTGCCTGCCAGACAGCCCAGGAAGTTCATATTGAGGGCCATCCTCAATATAGGGCATTCATTAACCTTGGATTTGACAAGGCTGGGGAAGGGGAAGGTAGGTAATGGAAATGCATGAAGCCCACATCATGCGGATAACCTCTGAAAGTGTCAATTTGTCTACAGAGGTAAAATATTCTGAAAAGATTTTTTCATTTTCATTGTGTTCATAATGATTTCAGCAGTAAGCCATTTGAATTCGAAATTAAGATTCACTTTGTTTGAAATGTTTCACTTTAGAAAGATGGAACAGAATCATAAGAAAGAAATACGTTTAACTATTGTTAAATCTAAGTATTCAGGTTTTTCCTGCTGAATATTCAAATTGGGAAGCCACAGAGGACAAAGAGAAAAATAAATGCATTTCTGATTAGAAAATGCAAATTAATGCCTGCATTCTGCCTAAATTCCTCCAATATATTCTTTCAGTTGTTTTCTTTTATTACCATCTCACTAGATAACTTATGTAATTTCTTTTGGTAGGTAGGTAAGTGGGAGTCTCTTTGTAAGTGTTCTTATTTTAAAAATGCACTGAAAATTAAAGAAATGCAAATTAAAGCTAGAAAATAACAATTCCATAAAAAATGGTGAAACTCCAAAACATTGATATTTTCCCAGGTTGGTTAGCTGTGACAAAACAGAAACTCCAAATAGTGTCCATGGCTTTATTAATTGGTATCACAATTTGAAAGGACAGTTTGGAAACTTATTTACATTTTAAAACCTTTGTCCCAAGAATTTTACATCATCTATAATAATAAAGGCATAATATGCTGATTAGACCAGACATCCTTCCTGACGTCCTTCTGTCTTTCCAGACGAAGCCAGGGCTGCAGGGAAGCCCCGGGTCCTGGGTGCCAGAGGGAAGCTGGTGCTGGCAGCCTGGGGAAGGAAGGCCTACTCTTGCATGAATTTCATGCATCAGGCCTCTAGTTGGATATACTTTATAGAGACAGTTGTCCAATTGATCAAATACATGAACAAGATGTTCACTACTGGATACTGCATAGGTGCAGAGAACTGGAAATAATTAAAATGTCTGATTTATTAAGTTACAGTACATACTTTCAACAAAAATCCAGAACAGCCTTTAAAGGAATAAGCTACATTTATTTTACACCATTGTAGCTTATTGAATGAAGCCAAGTGCTTCATTCAATAAGTGTGAAATTTATTTAATTTTTACATGATTTGGCATAGATCATATGTCCTTTCAATATATTAATTGAGGGGAAAAAGAGTCACAGAATAGCATTACGATATGATAATTCTAATCTTATTTTTAAAAACAAATAAATTGATGGATTTCATGAATATTTATAGGACTGTTATGCAAAAGAAACTTCTGGAAGGATTCACAGTAAAGTGTGAGCGTTGACTGTTTCTGGAAAGCAGCAGTTTGAGTTTGGCAAAGATGGGAAACTTACTTTCTCTTCTGACTACCATGTATTTTTTTCTTTGTTTTTACAGGCCTGCATTTTTTCATAATTAAAAAAAAAAATGTCAACGTATTTACTCAGATATTTTAGTTCACTTATTTTTAGGTAAAGTCCTAGGATTAGCAGATTCTCCCAGTTCAGTGTCATCCATATCTGAAAAGTATAAGGCTTACCATTCAGTACTGATCCTGCCACTTTCTTCAATTTTTACTCTAGGTTCCCCAAAGTCCCTGCAATCCACAGCATCCTCTCAAGTCAGCTCTCCTACCCCTCTTTTTTTATTCACCATAGATCTACCGACGGCACACACAAGACGTAGGGATTCTCATACAGAAAGCAAGATGAAATTCTAATCCTCACTTCCAAACTCTTACCATGGCAAACCTCTGCAAATTTCATCTCCAATAATAAAGGTTGATGATCAACAGTTATATAGGAAACATTGTTGAATCTAGATATAGCAGCTAGAAGTCTAACATTACCCAGTTGGGTGATCTCAACACTCACTGCACAATAGAATCACCTGTGGGGCTTAGCGAGCATTGAGATGCTTGGGCTGTCCTCAGACCAGCTGAAAACAAGTCTGTTTCGAATGCATATCAACCACTGAGAACCTTGTCTAATCCTTTATCGGAAAGACAAGGACACTCAGTAGCAGAGAGGATGAATGACTTGCCAAAGGTCATTCATGTGCAAGTTGGAAGATGTTATTGACAGGATTTTAATTGCTTGTCTAGGCTGCATGGTGATGAATAACCCAGAGAGTGGAATTAAGCATAAATTTGTTAAAATTAGAATATAAAAAGTTTTTTTTCCATCTCAAGATACATATTGCTTGAAAAGTACCATAATTGATAACACTTGTCCAATAATAGGAAAATAGATCTCCTGCTGCCTTGATTGTAAGTAAATAATTCCTAGGAACATTGTGTCTAGGAGACCTTAATTGCCTTAATTGCTTGCATCATAACTCATCAACCCGTCAAAAGCACTGATAGAAAGGCTCAACAGCAGATTTACATTTTTAATAAAAGAATATTATAATATCCTGTGTTACCTCTGGTTATAGTTCAGCATAAACTAGGTCAGAAGAGTAATTTTAAAATCATCTTTATGTTTAAATCTAGAAAACTGTCTAAAATGGATCAAATTCCCATAGGGATTAACATACAAGTCTTAAATTATTCTGCAAATAAATCCCAGGGTAAGCCTAATTATTATGAATGTTTTTAAGAAGCCATTTTACTCTCAGAAATTATATTTGTATTTCAACCTTATAATCAATGAAGTGCTTGAATGTACTTCAAGTTCTCATACCAAAGGTAAAGGCACCACTCCCAGCCATATGTACAAACATCATTGTTGCACAGGTCAGATATAATTGTTCAGCTTTCCCCCAAAGGAGTTTGGGAGTTAGAGAATGCAATTGACTCTTTTCAGGCAAAATTCTAAATTTCCCCTGTAGTAATCTCAGCTTCAACATTTTTGATACCTCTATTATGAAGCCTGTACCACAAAAACTCCCAGTTAACTAATGAGAGAATTGTAGACTAAATTCTATAATTGTAGAATAAATTCTAACTCTTTGGGATACCTTCCATCAAATATGTCTTAATCTAATCATGGCTCTTTTACCTGGTAGACAAGGAGACCTTTGTTCTTGTCTTCATGAGGGAAAGATTTCAATCAAGAGAGAAAGTGTGGAAAAGCAAGCAAGAATTTATTGACTGCAACAAAAACATACTTAGGACAGTGAAACACAGACCATTGCTCCTCTGGTTGAAAGTCTCCTGGGGTCCCTTAGAATTTAGGGGATATGTGGCTGCAGGGGAAGGAGAGGAGCAAGGGAATGGCATGGGCATGCTCCCTAGAGAGAGGGCATTCTGGGACCTTCATTCTCAGGGGCTTTATAGGTTGGGCATCTAGGGGAGGTCTTGGGGCAGCTCAATAGAATATTCATCAGCTTTATGCTGATGTACCAAAATGAGATTTATTCTCTTAATTTGTCTGTTCTTAAGTGTGGCTGGCAAATGACACTAATTGGATTGTTGTTATCTGTCTCTCTGAATTTGGTGATTTAAGCTATTTACCCTCCCGTTGGGGAGAAGTGCTTGGTTTAAGGAAGGTAGGATTTACTAGGTGACTGCAAACTACTGTTTAACTATCTCTCTTAGTTTCTCTATTCTACTTGTCCTGGAATTTTCCTAGCTTCTTACTATTCTATAACAGCTCAAGCTAGGACAAAAGGTAATAATAACACCAGAAAAGATGAAACTGTGGTAGAATTATAACACACTTAGCATTTTAATACACTTGGACAGGATGTACCTTTGATCTGCTACTTTTTTTCCCCAGAGAAAACATAAATTCTAATTAACTTTCTAAAATTCTCCACAAACAAAATAAATAAATCTAATTCCAGCTTTAAGCAGTAAGTACTTATAGTTTCCCCCTCTGTGAATGGGGACACTTTAGTCACTGGCCTAGGAGAACCTATTATCTTGCTGTTGTTTTGTTTTACAAAGTCTTTGTATTTATCTTTGTTTGGTTTTGTTTGTTGTTTTTCCATATGAGGAAATAGTTCATTTAAAAATGAGCTTCTATTGGTCTATTTTGGGCAGCCTCATTAAATCTTTCAGAACATTAAATTATTCATCTTTATTTTCCTTTCAATAATATAGTAAATCCTGTGGGTCTTTGCCTGAGTTAGACAATGTGGCATTTATTCATTCAAAACACTTCCCAAGAACCACTAAAAAATTTATAAAATCCTTAATAATATTATCCTAATACGCATGTTGTTAGCTATTTTCATTGGATAGTTTATGACAAATGGAAGCGAAAGGACTTTCTTACATTACCATTTTTCACAAGACTAGCTTTTTTACTAGAACATTAGAGGTGGTTTCCTCCTGAGACCCCTTCAGTTGGTCTCAACATTTTGAAGAGACGTAGGGCTGCCCTGGTAGCCTGCTGATCATGTCTACTAACCTCTGCCCTCCTCTTCTTGGCTCCCCTCCCACGATGACTCCCTGAAGAGCATCTCCTGGGGGGCGGGGTGGGGGAATGATCCTGAGATGTCCCATTCAGCCAAGAGCACAGGGCTCCAGACTCGGTCATACCCAAAGTTTCTATCAGTCATTGAATTTGTAGTTCTTTTGTCACCTCTTTCCTAGTTCCTTATGACTTTAACTTGGCCCATCCAAACTTCCCAGAGCACATTTATCAACAGCTAAAGATCATGAATTACTGTTACAGGCTGAATCATGTCCCTTTAAAATGTCTATGGCGAAGTCCTATTTTTCAATACCTCAGAATGTGGCTGCACTTAAAGAAAAGGTCTTTAAAGGTAATTAAGGTAATATAAAATCATATGGATAAGCCCTAAGCTTATATGACTCAGGTCTTTATAAGAAGAGTAGATTAGGAGAACTGAAAATGGCGGAGGCTTAGACGGACGTGTTGGTGCTTTATCCCGGAGCAGATAGGAGCAAGCAGCTGAAACGGGTAACAATCAGCCCGATCAAGCTGGGGAGGCTCAGCTGAGAGGCAGTCTGCGGCCAGGAAAGACAGAGAACTCCTAAAAAATGCGGATGGTTAGAGATTGAGGCTGAAACCTCCCCCTGGGCGCCAGCACAGCGGCGAGACCGCGCCATCTTGGGTTGCGGCTACCGGTTACCGGCATCCAGAGAACCGCTACTAAACCAGCGCCTACCAACCCGGAGGCAACGACTCGCAAGCAGCGCGACTACAAGAGCCCAGCGGAGACCTGCATCCCTCCACAGAAAGGTTAGACTTACCCCAAAGGTGCGGTTTGCAGTTAAGGTTGAAGCGAGGAACACGCGCACGGGCGCAGGGGGAAATCTGCGCACTCCAAAATCCGCGCACATAGAAGCCAGGGTAATCCGCAAGTGGGGAGAGCTCCCGCAGGGCTGCTGCCAGAAGGTATCACTATAAATGAGCCCATAATTGGACTGGATGCAAAAAGGGCTACCTCAGAGTCTCCCTGATAACCGGCTACTTCTTGCCAGGGGCTTGAGCGCGCGCAGACATAACGCGCAGACATTTCGCGCAGTTCTGGAGGGTGGAACCCTGCGAGTTCGAACAGCTTCCCAGGCTCTTGTTTCCACACTTCCTCTTACTTCTGGGAGTTTGATTGTTGACCCTATTGGATGTGATTGCCCAGTTGGGGTCACTAGCAGAGCTTGTAGGGGAAGATTGTTTTTGGGGAGCCGGTGAAACAGAGCTGGGAGTGGCGCCTGGGGAACCAGCCCTGGGCGGAGCTGGTTCAGGTACAATACAGAGCTCCTGGTCGGAGAGAACTTATAGCCTCGGAGGTCAATCCAGAAACACTGCCACCCAGAGGCAGAGCCACGAACTGACTCTTCTGTAAATACAGATAAGGCAATAAGGGGATTTTACGGCCAGCCTTAAAATCAGGACTGTGGCTTACAACACGGAGGAGCAGTGTACCAGAGGGAAAGTCAACATTCTCCTGAATTCCGGGCGGGCCAATAAGAAGAGTAGAAGATCTGAAGCACCTGCATTACTGCACATTTTTTTTTATTTTTTTAAATTACTTTTTCTCCTTTTAACTAAGAAAACATTTTTTTTTCTGTTTTTCTTTTTTCTTTTTCTCCATCACCTGATTTTGCCCTTTCAGCTACTACATTTTTATTTTTAACTAGTATTTTTACCACTACCATTTTACCATTCTTTTAAGTGTCATTTTATTTTGTCTTTATTTTATTTTGGGACTAATGTTCTCCATTCTATTTTCATCGTTCCTTTAGCAACATTGTTCTCTACCTCAATTTGCCTCTGTGCTAAACAATCTTCCCCACTTTTTCCCTTTTGCTGTCCTGTTTATCTTACCCTACTCCAGCTTTTGATTTTCCCTATTCTTTTTACCCCCTGTCAAAATTTAACCCTGCTTATATATCCTACGTCCTATCCCCTGTTCTAAATCCTTTTACACCTTTCCCTTATCTTCCTTCACTATCCAATTTTTTTTTCCTCTTCTTCTTCTTCTTTTCTCTCTCTATTGTGTTATTGTTGTTTGCTTGATTGACGAATATATTGGGTTTTTTTTTGAATTGTTTGTGAGGTTAGACTGCTTATTCCTTTTATTTTCCTGCCCCTCCCTCTCCCCCCCCCTCCCCTGGTTATTTCTGTGTTTCTGTTTCCCCTTGCGTCGCTTGATATTATTGGGTTGTTTGTAGTTTGTATTCATCTCCAGGAATCTGTTACTGTAATTTTTTGGTATTAGTGCGGACCTATAGGAGTTTCTC
>NW_005871057.1:14387262-14406626 GCF_000147115.1 Myotis lucifugus
AGAGACGTAGGGCTGCCCTGGTAGCCTGCTGATCATGTCTACTAACCTCTGCCCTCCTCTTCTTGGCTCCCCTCCCACGATGACTCCCTGAAGAGCATCTCCTGGGGGGCGGGGTGGGGGAATGATCCTGAGATGTCCCATTCAGCCAAGAGCACAGGGCTCCAGACTCGGTCATACCCAAAGTTTCTATCAGTCATTGAATTTGTAGTTCTTTTGTCACCTCTTTCCTAGTTCCTTATGACTTTAACTTGGCCCATCCAAACTTCCCAGAGCACATTTATCAACAGCTAAAGATCATGAATTACTGTTACAGGCTGAATCATGTCCCTTTAAAATGTCTATGGCGAAGTCCTATTTTTCAATACCTCAGAATGTGGCTGCACTTAAAGAAAAGGTCTTTAAAGGTAATTAAGGTAATATAAAATCATATGGATAAGCCCTAAGCTTATATGACTCAGGTCTTTATAAGAAGAGTAGATTAGGACACAAATTTGCATAGAGGGAAGACCCTGTGAAGACGGACAGAAGATGACCAGCCACAAGCCAAGGCGAGAGGCCTCAGAAGAAACCCTGCCAACACCTGATCTCAGACTTCTAGATTCCAGAACTGTGAGAAAATGAATTTCTGTTGGTGAAGCCTCTCAGTCTATGGTGTTTGTTATAGCAATTCTAGCAAATTAATACAAGTGTTTTTCTCTAATTTAACTTGGAGAACCGATTAGAGGCCATGGGTAAATATGACAAGAAGTAAGACTGGAGAGAAAGGCTGAGTCATGATCCAGTATAGTCTTAAAAGTATGGGAAGGAATTAGAATTTCATTCTAATGGATGTAAGGGGGCTATGGAATTCAATAGTAAGGACAAATAGTTTGAGATGGTAAGATTTGAGCAATTTTCATAGAGAGGGAGGGAGTGATATAAACCAGACATGCAGTAGATTAAAAACTAAATGGTTAGAAAGAACATGGACTCAGGGAATGTGGATGATAAAACTACCTATGTCTTCCCTCTAACAATAACCCAAGTAATAATAGCTGGTATGTAATATGGGAAATTAAATACAAATTTAATGTCCTGACCTAATACAAATAGTTCTGCTTCTTCAGTAGAAAAAAACAGCAGTGTCCTGACAAATGATTTACACCTGTTACTTAAATATGCATGTTCCTTTCTCTTGTAAAGTTGACTACTCATAAAACAAATTATAATTTCTCCACATCTTACACTTAGGATTGAAAAGTATGTTTCCCTTGGAGAATGACATATATGGACTTGCACCATTATGTTATACAAACATAGAAAGTTAGAAAACAGTATGCCAGGAGATTTGTTTTTCTTTTGCCATCAGGCATTATGAAAAGCTAAAAGTGATATTTATACTACTTTGTGATTTTTCTTTCTCATGTCAAAATTCTACAGTAATTATATGAAACTTTAAGTAGATCATAATAATGGCCAGAGATGAGCATCTGCTTGCCAGTGCAATGTTGGGAGATAGCACTGCATTTTATAAATAGGAACTTTTGTTTCAGCTCACTTCAGTAAGAGTAGTTATAATACAATTGGGATTTCACTTGAAAATTTGCAGTGGTAGCCAGAATCAAGTCTCCAAGATTTCCTGAAATGTTGTCAGATTATATTAAATGTTCACCATTGTTTTACTATGTGGTTCATTAGTTGTGGTTTAGACTTCTAATTAAAATTCAGTGAGAAAAAGGTACACTAAGCACAATGTCTAATGGACATTCAAAATATGTAGTATAATGAATGAGTAAATGAACATATCACAGTTAGGGCAAAAATGCAACTGGTTATCAAGGAGACTAGAACTATGTTCTAGAAAGTTTTCAGGAACTCAAACCATATTCTTCCTCTGCCTTAATTTCTGTTTCATTGTTCTTCTTTACTACCTGGCTTTCTCTGCTGCTCTCTTGCATTGGGTGCCCCAGTGTTTCTGAGTTTACATCTTTTTAACATGTCAATATATTATTATTTATCCACCCCTCAGAGACTATCTTTTGTTCCCAGTTCTAAATCTCTGGGATGATCTGATTTGTTCAGCTTAAATCAAGTGTTCATCCAACATCCAATTGGCTTTTGCCAGGACAGCTTTTCACATAAAAAGTATGGTTACTAAGTAAATTCTCTAAGTAAATGGAAGGACAGCAATTTCCAGAGAAAAATGAATTGTTGTAAGTTGAACAAGTAACCCAAAGGTGTTTTTTGATAACTGATGGTAAGGATGGAAGTGAAATTTTACTGAATAATGAATCAATTAAAGGACATCAGTTCAAGATACATGGAAAGATGAGAAAATTATGACTTGGAATCAAAATAGAGAAGAGATTTGGAGTCAATATCACAGAAGGATCATTCGTAATTTAGTGATACTGGTCCCAATGGACTTTAAGTTTTTCCAAATGTTTCAAATTACAGTAGTTGTATTTTGAATATTTTTATTATATTAATTTCATTAAGATATATAAATAAATTCAATAAATTTATATATATATATATATATATATATATATATATATGGTATATACTTACATAAGGACTAGAAAACATGTAAGTTTAAACTGAATATTTTCACATTTTTTGTTACTTCTTGTATATTTATAAATCAAGAGTAATACAAAACCCACTTCAGAATACTTTTTTTTGCATTCTTTCATCATTGAATGGAAAATAGCTTATATTGTTTTTTAAATCAGTTCAACTTGGGTTTCTGCTGAAGCAGCTATGTATTCAAGATGCTCTAGGCTACAAGCTGAAGTTTGGAAAAAATTCAACCTGCTGACTTTTATCCTCTCTTTTGGACAAGATGACTATGGGTAATTTGGGCTTCTGGCTATGAAACACGAACCTGTCTATCTGCATTATTAATGGATGCTTGATGGGATGAGCTAACAGTGGCTTTTGTTTCATTGCAAAAAAATGTCAAATAAAATTTCTTGTGATGGAAAAAGTCAAATGGACAGAGATATGATGATAAAAACCACTAACATTTATAGATTGCTTAAGATGTGGTAGGCATTGTGTTAAGTATTTTAAATGATTTAATACAATTAACCTATGGCATGGATAGAATCATTACCTCATTTTAAAGATTGAAAAACCAAAGTTTGAAAACGTTAAGTAACTATTCAAGGTCACCGCACCTAGAAATAGGGTGCAACTGAAATTTCATCCGGTGTAATATAACTTTAGAACCATTATTCTCCCATAGATTATAATTTATAATTTATTGTATCCTTCATGTTGAGGATTAATTTCCAGCCAAAGCTGAAGACATGGAAGTAATGGGCCTTAAATTCCTCTCTTTGTGCTAAACCATTCTTTCATTTTGTTATTGTTGTTGTTGTTAATCCTTATCCAAGGATATTTTTCCATTGATTTTTAGAGAGAGTGGCAGGGAGGGGGAGAGACAGAGAGAGAGAGAGAGAGAGAGAGAGAGAGAGAGAGAGAGAGAGAGAAATATCGATGTGAGAGAGACATATTGATTGGTTGCCTCTTGCATGTGCCCCGATGGACTGAGCCTGCAACTCAGGTACGTGCTCTTGACCAGAATCGAACCTGGGACTCTTCCATTGAGACAAACCAGCTAGGGCTATTCTTTCATTTTTAAAGCATGAGATGAAGAAAGAGACATAGGGAGCATGATGATGGATATAGATAGAATTAAAACCACTATATAAAGTCCACAAGACAAAAAAATTGAAAATGTTTAATATTATGTGCATTTATTCCCTGGTTAACATAACGTACAAACAGCATTTACTTCTTTTTTTTTCTTTCTTTTTATTGTTAGCGTTTACATATTACTTACATTTCAGCTCTTTTCAATTGTTCTGAGACCGAAAGCTGGATAATCTCATTCATGGATGAGGAAAGAAGCAGAAGGAGAAGGTGATAGAGGGGCTATGCCAAGACTGGAATTAATTCTCTGCAGGAAACACCAAGGAACTACTCCATAAAAGGGAAAGACATTTCTGACCTTCTTTTTTATGTTACTTCATAGGATGGGAAGAGTGTTCGAGGTAGATTGTAAACCCACATCGAAATTTACTTACAACCTCCAAACATTTTTCCTAAAATCCAATTATGACTTCTGCTTATGGTGAAATCATATTATAATATTCTTTGTTTATTTGTTTGTCTTTTGGATAGAAATGGCATATTCCTTCTTAATCTATGTACATAAATATTGCTATCTCTCTATATAAAACCCTAAATATGCAAATAGACTTAATGGTGGAACAACTGAACAACTGGTTGCTATGATGTGTGATGACCATCAGGGGGCACGCACAGAACATGGCGGGCATTGGCAGCAGGTGGCAGAGCGCGGAACATGGCAGGCATTGGCAGTGGTGGATGGTGGAGCAGGTGAACAGAGGCACCAGACCAAGGCAGGCACTGGTCACTGTCATCCAGGCGAGCCTCTGGTGGTTACTGAAAATTCTTTGCTCCCGTGCGCCGTGGTCCTGCTGGGCACTTGCACCTGCTGCTGATGCTGGCCCCACTCACACCTGCACCTGGCACCAGAGCCGCCACTTGCTGCCAGCTCCCGGCACTGGTCCCAATCGCTCAGCGCCATCAGCGGGTGCAAGCAGCTGCTGCTGGCCCAATCACCCCTGAAGGCTTCTCCACCTCCCCCTGCTCCTCAGGGGCGATTGGGGCAGCAGCCACCACTTCCACCCACTGATGGCACTAGCCCCACTCACACCCACTGCTGGCGCCAGCTCCAATTGCTTGGCACCATCAGCAGGTGCAAGCAGGGCCAGGGCCATTGATGTGTTGGAGCGGCGGCAGCAGGAATGGGGCTGCCGGCAGACAGGGGACCGGGGCCACGGCAGGAGGGGATGGGCCGGGGCACAGAGGCTGGGCCAAGACCTGCCCCTGTGCCCACTGCAGCCTCTCAACCCATGGTTCCTTTCAAGGTGCATGAATTCATGCACTGGGCCCCTAGTGGTTATATAAAGATACAAAAATAGAAAAAGAAAAAAATTTGCATATTTGCATATTTTTATTATTCTTAAATGAGATAGGCATGTATCTAACAGGTGAGATCTCTGTGACCTTGATTGCCATACCTTGCTTAAAATATTGGGCACAAATTATTATGTCATCTATTCTTAGGAGAATAAAACAATTATTGGATGCGTGTTCCAGGAATTTCAGGCTCATGTATTTACTTTCCCTGTGATATCCATACACCTCCCTCCCATAAGCTTCCAGATTTGCTTCTAGTGTATAAATGACAGTAAAGGGGAGCAGAAACCTTTTCCCAGGGGCACACTAAATATGGGACAAGGGAAATAAGGTCAAAGAGATTTTCATGGGAAAGAGCAGATGGTTTTGAATTTAGCAGTTAAAACCAAAATACTGAACCACAGATTCTTTTAACCCTATTAGAGAAGTCTTCATCAAGAAAACTTTGTTCTTACCCTGGCTGCTTTTGCTCAGTGAATAGAGTGTCAGCCTGTGGATTGAAGGGTCCTAGGTTCAATTCTGGTCAAAGGTAGTCAAGGGCATATACCTAGGTTGCAGGCTCAGTCACCCATGTGGGAGGTGACCGATTGATGTGTCTCTCTCACCTCAATGTTTCTCTATCTCTTCCTCTCCCTTTCATTCTCTCTAAAAATCAAAGGAAAAAATATCCTCGGGTGAGGATTAACCAAAAATAAAAATAAATAAATAAATAGATAAATAAATAAATAAATAAATAAAATTACTGTTAAAAAAAGAATACTCTAGTCTTTAAGTAAACAGTACTCATCCTAAGACTTCTTCTAATGCATAGTTTTTCTATGATAATACATAGATTCAGAATTATAAAACAACTAGAAGCCTAGTGCATGAAATTCGTGTACAGGTAAGGTTCCTAGGTGGGCTGGCGTTCAGAGCCAATCGGGGCCTTTCAGCTGCCAGCCAGGGGCTTCCTTTCAACTGTCAGCCAGGGCCTTCCTTTGTTCCGCGCCGCCGGTGGTCAGTGCACATCATAGCAAGCGATAGAACTCCCAGTGGAACTTGTGTGGGGACACTTTGCATACTAATTTTTATATATATAGATTAAAGTATACTGCATGAAATGTTTTCAAGTATTTCACAATCCAAATTTGAAGAGAATTTGAATGTATTTATTGACTTCTCAGCTATGCTTCTTTGCATTAATTTTTAGTGATTAGTTTGAATTACATGTACACCTTTCCCACTGGAGATCCAGCCCACAACCTAGGCATGTATGCTGGCTGGGCATAACTTTTCAGTCTTCTTAGAGTTAGTATTGTGTTACTCTACCTAAAATACAGAAATTTCAAGCATAAAGTCCCATTTACACTTTCCCCCTATCTTTTATGTTATACTTGTAACTTCATTACATCTTCATCTTTTAAATAATCATACATATTTTAAAGACATTAAGAATAAAAAAATAGTCTTTATATTTTTCTAGACCTTTTCTAATGCTCCTAATTCCTTCCTGAATATCTGAGATTATATGTGCTATTATTTCCCCTAGTTCTGAAGAATTTCCTTTAGTATTTTTTGTAGCACAGGTCTGCTGGTAATTGATTCTCTTCATTTTCTTTTCTCAGATGATGTATTGATTTTGCTCCATTTCTTGAGGGATATTTGGATACATTTCTGCAAATAGAATTCTACATTAAAGTTTTATTATTTTAACACTGTAAGACTTGTTACACTGTATTCTGGCCTTCACAGTTTTCACTGAGAAATTAGTGGAATTTGATCATTGTTCCACTATATGTAATGTGTCCTTTTTCTGTAGTTGCATTTAAGCTAATTTTTCTTCTCAATTTTGATTTTCTAGCAGATTGACTATGATGTGCATAGGTGTGGTTCTCTTTGCATGTGCCCTTTTTAGATTCGCTGAGTTTCTTACATCTGAAAATTTATGTCTTGCATCAAATTGGTGAAATTTTTGTCCATTATTTCTTAAAATATATTTACTACCCATTTCCTCCCCTTGCCTTTTAGAACTTCAATTACACATAACTACATCTTTTTATGTTGTTCCATAGGTCCCTGGGACTCTCTTCTTTTTTAAAAAAATTGTTCCTAAGGTTGAATAATGTTTATTTCTCTATATTAAAGTTTACTAATTCATTTTCTATCATCTCTACTCTCCTGTTAGACTATCCACCATATTTTAATTTCAGATTTAAAGTTTTCAATTATATAATTTACAGATATGGTTCTTTAATAGAATTTCAATTCCTCTGCTTAGTTTTCTATTTTTATTTCTTGTAAGTATATTTTCCCTTACTTTATTGTACATAGTTATAATAGATGCTTTAAAATCCTTAGTCTACTGATTTCAACATCTGTTAATTTCTTAGTTTGATCTTAATGTGTGGTCTTTCCTCTTGAGACAGGCCCATGCTTTCCCAAATCTGAGTATGTCAATTTTAAATTGTGTTCTAAACAAAATGATTGATCCAAGAATGATTTGTATTGTTCTTATTTTAGCAAGTAAATAATTTTGTTATGGTCAAACTGCAAATTCTGTATTTTGAGTGGTGACTGAAATATTAGTTTTATCCTTTGTCCTCAATGGGACTGCTTTACATCTGTCCCACCAATGTGTGGCTAGGAGTTAGTCTAAGATTTGGGCAGAATTTATATACAAAATTTGGAGCTTCTTGTCTCTGGTTCTCTCCTTACCTGGGTTCCCTCTTCACTTTCTCAGCAGCTTTCATTTCTTGGATCTCTGCGCTCTCATTTTTCAGGCCAGGAAGACTGATGCCACCTGCAAAAATGGGACATTCACCCATGTCATTCCATTTACCTAAGTGTCAACTTCCACCCACAATTTGCCCAATTTTCTTTAGTCTCAGTGTGTGAAACCTATTTTTTTATTTTGTACAGAGTTTTGATTATTATCTTTAGGAGGGTTGGTCCAGTAAGGGATTACTTGGCCATAACAGAAGTTAAACTTGATGTTATAAAATGTAGACTCTGATTGTTTTTGTTATGTCTTTCTCCTTTTCTTTCTTTTTTTTTTAACTGTAAAAGAACATTTATTGGGTAAATTACAGAGGTAGAAAAAGTAATTCCTAGAAGAAATGGGCTTAAGAAACAAGTTATAGAGGTAAAGGAAGGGCCCTTGGAGCTTGGGAGTGAGGAAGCTAACGGTAACGGGCCTGGTAGAGGGGGAAGGGAAGAGAAAGGCACTGGCATGTTCTCAGGAGGGAGAGCGCCTCCTTTTCTTTCTCTTTCATTTCATTTCATATCTTTTCTTTTTTTAAACTGTAGAAATAAACATTGAAGAACATAGTTACATAGTTGGAAGATTTTTTGTTTTTGTTATTTTATTTTTTCATCTCTTTTTTTATGAAATGGGTATCTTCTCTTCTCAAACTTATGAGGCAAATTTACTAAGATAATTGAGGTATCTGAAGAGATTTTAATCAAAGAAAAGAAAACTCCATGACAGAGTAGAGTAGGAGTTAATTCTGAATAAGTTGATAGAGAAGCGATGGATGTAGAAAAAGAGAACCAAGGAGAATTTAACCAGGACTCAAAAGCCAGGTTAAATTACTCTAAGGTCCATGCTCCTGACCACCATTCTATACTGAGGAAGACTATTACAAATAAAAGTAGAAAAACACCATTTAACATGGAGGAGAGAGGGGAAAATAGGGTAGATTTTTTTTTCAAAGGACATGAGAAAATTAGTAAGAATTGTTATTTTAGAAAATAACAGATGCTCATTTAAAAGGGGATTTATGAATTCTAAAATTAAAATGAAATTCTCTTTACATAGAATTCAGCAAGGATCTTGAATATTGTACAGAAGGAATAAGGGGATTGATTAAATATACTTAAAAAGGTATTATTTCTCTGATATGTCCTCTCTATTGTTCTTTATTATGACTTGCTATTATTGTAGAAAATAAGGTAAAGTATTTTGACCATCTACAAGAGCCTAAGGAATTTTGAGTCCCAAAGGTAGTTGCAGCAATTTCTTTAGTAATACCTATTAGTTTATCAACAGAAAAGCACTTCTTTCTGACCACCTGTGTACATATATATCTGCTGTTGAGTCACTGACACATTAAAGACCACATTGATATAGGCTGACAGAAACAACCTAGTGATCAACCTGAACAAGTGTTTGCATTAACTAATAATTTATACTGTACATAAGCACAGGTAAATGCACTCACGGTGGGGTGGCAGACAGAGACTAGCAATTCCTTGTTTAGACAGAAAGGCCTGACAAGGAAGAGCTCATTAGGGTCTCTGGAGAGTGGCTGACAGCTGAATAGCTGTCGACTCTGTCAAAAGACCTTTGAAAATAATTCTTGTTTTTGAATCAGAATTTTCTGAATCACCAGCAGGATGCCAGAAGCACATTGTTTGATTCCTTGACTATTTCCTCACCCTGCAGTGTTATCAGATCTTGCCCAAAGCCTTAGCTGCCTTAGAAACTTTTTTTGCTTTGGCATTCATGCCCACAGACAAACCTGGAATTTGTTTTCTCACAAATCCCTTTACTTTCCCTGCTTCTATTCCAGCTAACTAAGGCCAGGCTTTGCTTTGAAATATGCAGTTGCTGTCAATATGTCATCGTGTGTGATCTTGATATTGTATATCTAAGATGAGCAAAATGAAAATGGCAGGAATAGGGTGCTGGCCTTGCAAAAGGAGAACTTGTTCAAATGTCTGTTTTTCAAAAAATAATAAAAATTAAAAATTGCTGAAGACAGATACGTTCTAAGGTTCATACTCTTGACCACCATTCCATACTGAAGAAGAATATTAAAACTAAAAATGGAAAACACCATTTAACAGGGAGGAGGGAGGAGAAAGCAGGGTAGAATTTTGTTTCAAAAAACATGAGAAAATTAGTAAGAAAGGTTATTTTAGAAAATAAAATATTTTAATGGTCTGCCTCTGATTTCTTCTGCTCAGGCACAGCAGATTCTAATTTTCTATCCTGGAATTGAGATCTTATTCTAGACACACACCACCATGCTAGACTTCATGGCTATTCAACTCTGATGTCTTCTCTGCCCATGCATCTCCCTCCTGCCACAGACACGCCCACTCAGTATTCCCCTCACAGCGGTATTACCTGCAGCTCCAAACTCTACAGCTTCGTATCTCCTGACAACTTATACTAGCACTTAGCTAAAGTAGGAATAACCATGATCATAGATATGTTTATGTATTTTTATGTGTGAAAAAAACTTTAATAACAATTACTATAAAAGGTATATGAATAATTATCCCCATTTGACAGTTAACAGCACTGAGGAATGTTCATCGCTGAATCAAGGGTATATTGTCAATAAGAGACAAAGTCTGGATTCCTATTCAGACATGACTCTTAAACCTTTGCTTTGTCTTAACCACCATATTAGACTGTCACCCCTGAAGCAAGTTTCCCTATCCTTGGTTGGTAGTTGTGCTTTTCTGAAGTTACAGTATATATGGGAACTTGTCTCCAAGATTCTGAGTAGTTTAAGAATACTTCCTAGGTACTCCTAACCATCACTCGATGAATTTCTTTAATGAAGTCATAAATCCTCTGTCTCATCTTTGGAGTGTGGTTACATTGATTTTCTTCACTGTCTGACAACTTCAGAGGTGTGATAGGGGTTGAGATACTGGCCAACCTGAAACAGGTATAATCATTATTTCCATTTTATATAAATGAAAAAATTGAAGCTTAGTAGAGTCATGTGCAGCCAGGTCATGTCAACAAAACTACTTGTGAATGGAAACCTCATCTATTCAGCATTTTGGTCCACACCTAAAATAACTGTTGACTTGAATTGCCCTAAATAACTACTTTCAGTGCAATCTCTGTCCTGTGCCAATTCTCTCATGCTGAGAAGAAACCCCACTGTGTTCCAACACTTTCTGCCCTCTCTTAAAATCTTTTTTCTTCTTCTCCTTTTTTTAAAAAAAATATATTTTATTGATTTCAGTGAGGAAGGGAGAGGGAGAGAGAAACATCAACGATGAGAGAGAATCATTGATTGGCTGCCTCCTGCACACCCCTCACTGGGGATCAAGCCCATAAGCCAAACATGTACCCCCACTGGGAATCAAACTGTGACCTCCTGGTTGATAGGTCAACACTCAACCACTATGCCATGCCAGCTGGGGTCTTAAAATATTTTTTATTTTATTTCCTTCTGTATCATTCAAACAAAGTCTCTACAAGAAAAGATAATAAGTTTTAGATTTATATAAAATTATTATTTTTCAGTGATGTGAGTAGTGTTAAGAGTGCAAGGTTAGCTCTAGCTGGTTTGGCTCAGTGGATAAAGTGTCAGCCTGTGGAATAAAGGGTCCTGGTTTGATTCCAGTCAAAAGCACATGCCCAGGTTGTGGGCTCGATCCCCAGTGTGTGATGTGCAGGAGGCAGTCAATCAATGATTCTCTTTCATCATTGATATTTCTATCTCTCTCTCCCTCTCTCTACCTCTCTGATATCAATATAAATATGTATTTTTTTTAAAAAGAGCACAAGGCTAGATAGTAAAGAATCACTCAGGGACTAACAACAGCAGTGATCACTCGGTGAGACTAAAGAAGCAACAAAGAAGGGTGGTGTTAGTAAAACCAGGGGAAGAGGGGCTGTCTGACAGGAGCTGTGGCTGTAGAAGAATGGAGCCCCTCTTTATGGTGGTGAAGCAGGGAGGCAACAGAAGAACTTACTGTGATCTATTCTCACTCTCCGTCTCCATTTCTATCTCTGTCTCTCTGTCTCTCCATTCTTCAATCAACTGCTGTGCCCAATCAAGGGAACCAGGATGATTTAGGGCACAGAGTAAGAAAGAGAGAAACAGAGAATTGACTCAGAGGGCAAACATAGAAGCATCAGTACACCTCTCATCAAGATTACCCTCTTAGTAGTAACAGTTTGGGCATTTCATACTAAACTAAGCATATGCATACCCTGTGATCCAAGAGTTCCACTTCTACTCCTCCACTCCTTGATTATATATATATGAGAAAAAATGCTTATGCCCACTAAGCTAAATTTATGAAAATGTTCATAGCAGTTTAATTAAATTAATCAAATGCTGGAAACAACCCAAATGTCTACTAACAGTAAAATGGATAAATTGTGGTATATTTATAGAATATTACAGAGCAATGAAAAAGAACAAGCCACTAATAAATGCAACATGAATGAGTCTCACTGACATAATGTGATATTGAAAAAGCCAGACACCAAGGAGTACATACTGAATGATTCTATTTATAAAAAGTTCTAAAATAGGCATAACCAAGCTGTGGTGATAGAAGTCAAAATAGTATTTTCCTTTTGGTGTGTGTTGGAGGGGAGACAGACCTGGGGAGACAGAGCTGTGTATTGACTGGAAAGAGACAGGAAGGAACCTCTGGGTAGTGGTTACTTCGGTATATGCACATGTAAAAATTTATTGAGCTGGTGAGGGGGGTGTTAGAGGGAGGGGGTATTGATCAAAAAAGAAAAAAGAAGAGAGAATCATGGACATCAACAACAGTGTGGTATTGCAGGAGGAGGGTGGTGGATGGAGGTGGAAGAGGGCATAGAGGGGATAAATGGTGATAAAAATATTGAGTTAAATTAAATTTTTAAAAATGTATTGAGCTGAACACTGAACACTGTTCAGTTCATGCAAGTTGTATCTAAGTTCAAGCAGCAATATCAACCATCACTATTATGCCTACTACTCTCCCATGTGCCTCCATCATTTAGAATCAGATTGTTTGCCTGGTAACAACAGCAAGTAAAAGACTAAATCGGTAAACACTCCCTTCTTTGTAAACTGGACATTCCTCACAGATAACAAGAAAACAAGCAGATTGTTAAAAAGGAAATGACAAAGATGGAAAAGCTTTCAACTCCAGAAAACATTTGGGCAGTGAATCCAGCTTTCAGAGACAATAGGAGACAGTGGTTCAATTTACTATTTTGGGGTGGGCACCCTTAGAGCCCCTCTAATCATGCCTGCTGGCTAATTCTTGTGTTAGTCTGGCTCAGAGCACCGTCCTAAAATGTTATTATGTCACACTGGATTAAAGCTTTCGAGAACTATGACAGATAATCCATTTTTATGACAATTATCCAAAAATATTACATGACTGATTTTCAAACATAATTTTTCTTTGCCTGCTAAATTGGGTAGGACATAGAATTGAGTGAGATGATCCAACCCTCCCTGGCTTGCTGTTTTCTCATTTACTACAAGGTTGATTTCAATGCAATAGTTAATATCTCTGAACAGGTGTCCAATTACATGGCATATCATGGCCTACAGATAAGAATTAAACAGATATCTTTACTATGCTGCTATCGTAATGGTCCTGATCCTATAGTGGAAAAAACCACACCCTGAGAGTAAATTGTTCACTATAAGAGTGGAATTAATGTTTCTAAGCACCATGGCTACATTTTGTAAATTGCTTCTCCATGGTATGTTACTGGGCAACCAAAGAGATGTATATAGACTTGAAACACAAGAGAAACTACAACTGGTGTTGGCACTATATGAAGGCAAAGATTTTAAGGATGCTCTCAAGACCTGAAGGGGAACCTGGGCTATTATTCATGTGATATTTTCATGATCCATAAACCCAGAGCTACAGTAGCTTGTAGACTCAGAATACACAATATTTTCCTGAACTATTCCCACCATATCTGTGAGAGCTTCATCCAAATCCCTCTCAATTTCAGAGGTGACTCCCCAGAAGTCTCCCCATGAACAAACCTCACAAAGCTACCATGTGTCCCCCCTTCCCACCCAGCTGACTCGAGGCGCATCTCCTGCTGCCCCACGCAGTTCTCGGGAGCACTGACGTCTGTGCTGAGGTCACTGTCCTTAGTCAGAGTTGTGAGCAGTGTTGCTGCTGATGTCTTAGTGTTCTCACAATGTCACAGAGATTTAGTGAAATCTCTGGTAGCTTTTCTTTAGCTTCTCATAAAATATAGGGTGTCCCAAAAAATGTATACCTACTGGCTGTAGATTCTATTACATTTTGAAAATGAAATGTATTTTAACAAACACTGCCTTTATAATTATTCAAAGTGTGTACACACTTTTAGGATGCCCTGTATATGATTTATACAAAGAAGTATCACATATAAGTATTCTTAAATAATACTACTTGACCACCATTCCATAATGAATAAAAAATAAATAAAATAAACCTCCTATACCTACCACTCAGCTTAAGAAATACAGCTTTCCCACAGCTTTGAAGCCTCCTCTTCATCCCTAAGCCCTTTCCTTTGCTCTCCGTGTTCACAACCAAACTTTACCCAGGACTTACTCTTTGAGGAATTGTTGATCTTCTAAGTGAAAGGGATCTTTATCACTTCCCCCAAAAAAAGATTAGCTAGGGCCGAGCTAGAGGGGACCTCAGGTAGGAGCAGTTGGGAGGTGGTGGGACCGCCTGCCCTAAGCGGACCCCCAGGGCCATCAGGATGCTCTGGGCCAGCGCATGGGTGGGAAAGCCAAGTCTGGTGCTGAGCAAGAGGAATGGCCCCACGTCAATGGTGTCTCCTCGCTATGGTGAAAACAGAAACAGAAATAGAAACAAACCCTCTCTGGAAGAAAGATGCCCTGGGTTAGGTGCATGGACATCACACAGTTATAATCAAGCTGTGAGTTCAGCTCCTATGAGTCAGCATCAACAGAAACAATAAACAATAGTCATAGGCACCTCCCCCGTTAAGGACTATTGATACAGGAATTAATAGGTACAGAATATAAAAGAAGTACATGTGAAATTTAAAGAAATCTAGGAAATTAAAACCAAAGTAAGCAAACAACAGTTATTATCTTTTCTTTCTTTCTTAAGATCTGAACCTAGAGCTTTTAACCCTTTTTGTGGGTGAGAATGTTTTTAACTACTATTTCAATTTCATTGCTTCTTTCACAGTATTAACTTTCTATTATCCTTCTGTGTCAGCTTTAATTATTTTATTGTTCTCTGAGATGCTTGTTTTACCTAAGTTTCCAAACTTATTGACAAAAGTTGTTCACATTTTCATTGCAATTCTTATCTTTGCTGCATCTGTAGTTACACTGTTTTCATTTGTAATATTGTTCCTTCTTTCTCCCTTTTTTTACTCAAGCTTGCCAGAGTTTTATTTTATTTATTTTTCTCATAGAACCAAAATTTCATTTTATTGGTCCTTTCCATCAAATGTTCATATCCCATTTTAGACATTTCTGTTCTATTATTTCTATCCTCTACTTTCTTTTGACTTATTCTGTTGCTATTTTCCAAACTTTTCCCACTGAATAATCTTCTGGGTATTGTTTCAAATCCACTTTCCTGTGCTCTGCTCTGTGATGACAGTTCTGCAAACAACACAGTTCTCTGTTATCAGAAGGCCTACTGTTAGTTTCCATCAACAGGAGGATCCCAGGAAAGAATGCCTGGCAGAAGAGAGGAGGAGCTTGATTGTTTACACTTGTGTATTTTTCCTATCAGGTCACTCTGCTGTGGTCTTTCATCCTGGCAGCAGAAGCATATAAACCTATAGCTTACTGGAGCACTCCCACTACCCACTCATTGTGCCGCTGCACAGCACCGGGTAGACAGCGCCTACTCCTGAGGTGTCTGAGTCACAACAACATAGGAAGAACCTCTCTGGATCTTCTGAAATAACAGCACTAACTGGGCAGCATTCTCTACCTGGAAATTATCACCCCAATCTATGAGTCCCTCCTCCAAGCCCCTACCATACCAGCATCAGCCAGACAGGTGGCAACATTCTTGAAATTCTGAGTCCTAATTCTGTAGGCCCCCATCATGAACTTCTAGATTCTAATCATCTCAGCCTCTTCTTTTTATTCCTCTCCACCTATGCATGGTAGCAATTTTTTTTTTGCAAGGATCCCTTTTAATTATCTCCTTTTTTCAGTCCTCTAGTGCTTGATTAATGAATGCCCTATATGAAATCCTCCCTATGGAAATAACTGCTGTGATTCGGTTTCCTGAATAAACCCAACCAATTTAAGTATTCAGCTTATTAGTTTCATACTTTTTTCCCCTATTATAAAGATTACGCTAGATTTTCTGTCACCACTCCTTCCTAGTCACAACTGCATAGCAGAGGAGAATCTGGGAACTACGTTCCCCAGAATAATCTTCTTCATATGTTCTGTGTTTGATTTTGGACTAGAATATCCTTCCCCAAGAAAGGAAGAGAGGCTGCTACTAGAAGCTTGGGCATATGTGATACAAAATTCACAGTAGCTTCTTGGCGAACTCCCTGTTTCAGTGATTCAAATAACTAGTTCTCAATAGGAGCTTTTTTAAGGTGTTTGAGATTCTTAGGGACTTCTGGGAAAGTGCCTGAGAGCCAACTGGAATTCCTTATATTGATCTTTAAATGTTTATTTTGTTATTGGACATTTAGAATGCATACTAAAAAAATATGAGCTCATTCTTCAAGATTACACATGAAAATTAAAATACACAAGTAGGCTGCCCATGTATTAGTTTACAAATGCTTAAGCAGTGGCTCTAAACTGAAACTGACCGTCAGAATGGCCACAGGAGATTTTTCATGGATTCCTGAGTCTTATTCTTGGAAATGCTGCCTGAAGTTTGGATTGGGTACGTATGTATATTTAAAGCTCTTCAGGTGAATTCGGATGATCAGTCTTGTTTTGGAATAACTGCTTTGTTTTCTTGTAAATAATATTGTGATCTCATTGGCCTCAGTATTGAAGTATATTTTATAAAGTCACCTGTAAGCTAGTGCTTTAGCAGATAGGAGCTAAAACACACACACACACACACACACACACACACACACACACACACACACAAAAGCAACTCCTTCTGACTGACATCATCTTCCAAAACAAGGACCCCTTATTTTATACATGATGTCCCTGACTCTGCTTGTTTCAGAATGAATGATAATGATAGCTTGTGAAATCAACATGTTGGACTATGTATTCCTCTTTTGTAAATGCAGAGAAAGTCAGGAATGCCAAAAGGCAATGTCTCAATCCTTCTGTTTCTGCCAACTTATTTGCCTTATGGACTCAAATCTGTTGTTCTCAAAGCAGATGGCTCTCCCTACTCCTCCAGGTTATTACATAAGAAGGCGAGGTACAGTGGATTGAGTACACTGACTTCCAGGAAGACTAGCACAAGGCATGTGACAGGCCCCAGGTGAGGGGAAGGAATGGAGCTTCAGAGCCAGACATGCCTGGATTTAAATCCTGGCTCGGCCTCTTTCTGATCATGAGTACTTCAGCAACAAGCTCATTTGGCCTCCATTTTCTCTCCTGGAACAATGGATAATAATATCTCCTTTGTGTGCTCATGGGAAATTTGTGTGATATGTATATAAGGCACCTGACACTTGGAAGATACACAATGAGAGATTTGCATTTTTAGAATTTCTATGGGAAAAACAGAGTTTCTCCTATGCTTCCTCCCAAATGGGTATTTGTTCTGAAACGAGGTGGTCATCGGACATATTTTAATGTAAGTGCAGGTCAATAATCCTTTTGTAGAAACCTGTCCCAATGGTTGTTATAACTTGAAACACAAACAGAATGAAAACACATTCTGTAAAGGATTATGCTTATGTGAGTTTGATCTCTCATAGCACTGAATCTTAACTTTGGTAGTCTATCTGAGTTCAACCTTCCAATTATCTAAAAAAGAAATATATATATATATATACACATATATACTAATAAAAGAGAAACATGCTAATTAGCGTACAACCGCTACCCTTCCCATTGGCTAATCAGCATATCCTTATGCAAATTAACTGTCAGCCAAGATGGCGGCTGGCAGCCATGCACTGAAGCGAACAGGGAGGCTTGCTTGTTCCAGTGACTGGCGGACTCCAACGTTCCCCGCCTAAATTGCCCGCCTCTCAGCTGCAACTCTAAGCAACTATGTTGCAAATATAGAAGCTAAACAAAACCCTAGAAACCGGCTTTCAGTCAGCCTGGCTTCAGCCAGCCTGACCGCAACATTGTATCAATGTTTTCAGCAGCGAGGCCTCAGAGCTAAAGCTGGCCCAGAATTTAAAAAAAAAGAAAAAGGAAAAAAGGAGCGGTTGGGAGCTTCAGTCACCCGCCAACTGGAAAACGGCCCTCAGCCCCTCAGCCAGCCTGGCCAGGCACCCCAGTGGGGACCCCCACCCTGATCAAGGACATCCTTCAGGGCAAACCAGCCGGCCCCCACCCGTGCACCAGGCCTCTATTCTATATAGTAAAAGGATAATATGCCTCCCGGCACCGGGATCAGCGGAGCAGCGAGGCCTCCCGGCACCGGGATCAGCATGACAGGGGGCAGCGCCCAAACCTCCTGATCGCCCTGCGGCTCTGTGTGTGACAGGGGGCGGGGCCACAACCTCCCTATCCGCCCTGCTCTGTTCGTGACAGGGGAAGGTGCCCCAACCCCCTGATCAGCCCTGCTCTGTGCCTGATAGGGGGGAGCTCCCCAACCCCCTGATTTCCCTGCGGCTCTGTGTGTGACAGGGTGCGGCTCCCCAACCCCCTGATCGGCCCTGCTCTGTGTGTGACAGGATGTGGTGCCCCAACACCCCCCCCCCATGGGCTCTGCTCTGTGTGTGACAGGGTAGAGTCATAACCTCTCCATCGGCCCTGCCCTGAGTGTGACAGTGGCGGCACTCCAACCCCCTGATCGGTCCTGCTCTGTGGGTGATAGAGGGTGGCGCCCCAACCCCCCTCCACAGGCCTTGCTCTGTGTGTGACAGAGTAGAGCCATAACCTCCCCATTGGCCCTGCCCTGAGTGTGACAGGGTGCAGCGCCCCAACCCCCTGATCCGCCATGCTCTGTGTGTGACAGGGGGCGGTGCCACAACTTTCCTATCGGCCCTACTCTGTGAGTGACAGGGGGGAGCTCCTCAACCCCCTGATGGCCCTGCTCTGGGCGTGACAGGGGGGAGCTCCCCAACCCCCTGATCAACCCTGCTCTGTGTGTGACAGGGTACGGAGCCCCAACCCCCTGATGGCCCTGCTCTGTGAGTGACAAGGGGTGGCACCACAACCTCCCCATCGACCCTGCCTTAAGTGTGACAGGGGGCGGTGCCCCAACCCCCCGAATCGGCCCCTACCCTGAGCGTGACTGAGGGTGGCATCGCAACCCCCCAATCCGCCCTGCTCTGTGCATGACAGGGGGCGGCGCCCCAATTCCCCAATCGGCCCTGCTCTGAGCCTGACCAGGGGCTGCACCTAGGGATTGGGCGTGCCCTCTGCCACCCGGGAGCAGGCCTAAGCCAGCAGGTCGTTATCTCTCGAGGGGTCCCAGACTGTGAGAGGGCACAGGCCGTGCTAGGGGACCCCCCTCCCCCCCGAGTGCACAAATTTTTGTGCACCGGG